>NC_135959.1:7366988-7381988 GCF_053455715.1 Rhinoraja longicauda | reverse complement strand
GGAAGTTGTGCCCAATAAATGTCTTCGAAAAAAATAACGGGAGAAAACGATGTAAAAATCTCCCGCTGCTTCAAGCAATCCCCGTGAAAGCTGAGAGCTGGAGGAAAAAAACAGTCTCCACAAAATGGACATCGTGAAAACAGTTTAAGAAATGCAACAACTGAATATCCATTACACGTGTGAAATTAGCATTGATATGCAGCAGACTGCTATCGCCGCCTGTAAGCCACTTCACATTAAAAAAAAGCTCTGCTTGTTTAAAGTGCTCTTGCCCCACACAATAACACAACCATCCTGCAGCTTCAGAGGCTCCCTGATGACTGGGTAAAAGCGTTTTGCACTGGGTCGGCATTCCAGGAGACCCAATTAGCCCGAGAGATTCTTTATCGGCTGTGAATTTCGGAGAAGTTTGTCTTTTAAATCAATTGCCTCTTAGATCACTCTGACTAACATCCGGCAATTGAATTCCCTTCAGCCCACAGAGTCTGTCAGAGATCCTTTCAACTCCGTACATGGAAGTCCGCCGTCTGGCTCACAATAACTATTAAGTCGTCTCGGGTCTGTCCTACCCCTAAGTGAACTCTCCGGAAGGTTTGGAAGCAAAGAACAGCAGATGCTGGTTTATACCACAGATCGACACAAAGTGCTGGAGTAGCCCTGGATAGAGTGGATGTGGGGAGGATGTTTCCACTAGTCTTATAGTTTTTGAAAGGAGATGAGGAGGAATTTCTTTAGTCAGAGGGTGGTGAATCTGTGGAATTCATTGCCGGAGACGGCAGTGGAGGCCAAGTCAATGGGTATTTTTACGTCACAGATACTTGATTAGTGAAGTGTGTCAGGGGGTTATGGTGCGAAGGCAGGAGAATGGGTGCGGAGATTGATCAGCCATGATTTAACGGTGGTGTAGACTTGATGGGTTGAATGGCCTAATTCTGCTCATATAAACACGTGAACCTATGAACTTATGAACTCAGCGGGTCAGGCAAAAATCAAGGGTCCTGACCCGAAACGTCACCCATCCTTTTCTTCCACAGATGCTGTCTGACCCGCTGAGTTATTTCAGGATATTTTGTTTCTCGGAAACATTTGCCTCATTTCCCTGCAGCCTCCTGTTTAAGAAGTCAGTATTGCAGCTGGTTTGCTGTTTAGCCTTAACCCTTTAATCCTTGCCTAACATGAAACAAGTCCTTTTTTGTGTGTATGTCATCCTTGTTCAACTGTTTTTAATTCCGCGCTGCAGTTGGTGAGAGCCTTTAAAATTGTCCAATTTCAAGGTGTCACGCTGAAATGAAAAATTCCAACAATTTAAACCAGGAGACAGAAATTGGACCAACTTGTAAACTGGTGAGATTTCTTCCCCATCCGGGGGCATTATTGTCATTAAATGCAATTTTGTTAATTCATTCCTTTTTAATTGGATTACTTTCAAAGGCTTGAGAGTGAAAATGCAACTACTGGAATGGCAGAGGAAGGCTGGTTATTCACGCAATGCTTTGGACGATCGTGATTTACCTGCTAGCCCACTTACACCTGAGTCACGAATCTCCTACAATCTTCTACATACTACGAACCGAAGGAGGCCATTCAGCCCACCGTGGCCGTGCTGGCCCAAAGAGAATCTCATGGAGGATTCTAGGGGATAGATAGGATAAATGCACAGAATCTTTTCCCAAGAGCTGGAAAGGGTGCGGAGAAGATTTACGAGGATGTTGCCAGGGCTCGAGGGCCTGTCCTTCAGGGAGAGGTTCAGCAGGCTGGGACTCTATTCCTTGGAGTGCAGGAGGATGAGGGAGGATCTTACAGAGGTGCACAAAACCATGAGAGGAACAGATCGGGTAGACGCACAGAGTCTCTTGCCCAGAGTAGGGGAACCGAGAACCAGAGGACATAGGTTTAAGGTGAAGGGGGAAAGATTTAATAGGAACTTTTTCACTCAAAGGGTGGTGGGTGTATGGAACGAGCTGCCGGAGGAAATAGTTGTAGCAGGGACTATTGCAAAGTTTAACAAACATTTAGACAGGTACATGGATAGGTTTGATATGGAGAGATATGGGCCACAAGCAGGAGAGTGGGCTTAGTGTAGATGGGACAAGTTGGCTGGTTAGTTCAGTTGATTATTGTCATGTGTATCGAGGTACAGTGGAAAGCTTTTTGTTGCCTGCTATTCAGTCAGCGAAAAGACTGTCCATGATTACAATCAAGCCGTCCACAATGTACAGTTACAGGATAAAGGGAATAACATCTTTAATGCAAGTCCAAAAAAGTCAGATTAAAGATAATTTGACAGTCTCCAATGAGGTAGATGGTAGGTCAAGACCGCTCTCTTGGTGGTGATAGGATGGTTCAGTTGCCTAATAACAGCAGGGAAGAAACTGTCCCTGAATCTGGAGGTGTGCCTTTTCACACTTCTGTACAATTTAACTTAACTTAACTTAACTTAACTTAACTTAACTTAACTTAACTTAACTTAACTTAACTTAACTTAACTTAACTTAACTTAACTTAACTTAACTTAACTTAACTTAACTTAACTTAACTTAACTTAACTTAACTTAACTTAACTTAACTTAACTTAACTTAACTTAACTTAACTTGACTTGACTTGACTTGACTTGACTTGACTTAACCTGACTTGACTTGACTTGACTTGACTTGACTTGACTTGACTTGACTTGACTTAACTAACTTTACTTTACTTTACTAAATTGAACGGAACTAAATTAAATTAAATTAAACTAAACTAAACTCAACTCAACTAAACTAAACTAAACTAAACTAAACTAAACTAAAACTCAAATTAAAGCTAACCTAAGTTAAGCTAACCTAAATTAAGCTAAGCTAAGCTAAGCTAAACTAAGCCAAACCAAATTAAACATTATTGTGGTACAATGGTCATTCCAGATGTTGTCAACTCAGTTGCAGTGGCCATTTTCAGGACAGATGTTGCCAGAGGAATCAGCTGGTTTTATGTTTTTGGATCATCTCCTCTTGAATGAATTACCAACGTTAACCTTTCCATCCGGGAAAACAATTAGATATCTCCACTGTGGAGTCTGTGCCACTGCTCCACACTTCCTATTCACACCCAAAGATTCAGAATTCCCAATCCATATGTTCCTTTTAACTCCATTGTTACCAAAATATTTTGTACTTAGAATCGTAGAGTCATAGTCATAGTGTGGAAACAGGCTCTTCGGCCCAACTTGCCCACACTGGCCAAAATGTCCCAGCTACACTAATCCCACCTGCCTGCGCTTGGTCCATATCCCTCCAAACCTGTCCTATCCATGTACCTGTCTAACTGGTTCTTAAACGTTGGGATAGTCCCAGCCTCAACTGCCTCTGGCAGCTTGTTCCATACACCCACCATCGTTTGTGTGAAAAAGTTACCCCTCAGATTCATATTAAATCTTTTCCCCTTCACTTTAAACCTATATCCTCTGGTCCTCGATTCCCCTACTCTGGGCAAGAGACTCTGTGCATCTACCCGATCTATTCCTCTCATGATTTTATACACCCCTATAAGATCATCCCTGCATCCTCCTGCGCTCCATGGAATAGAGACCCAGCCTGCTCAACCTCTCCCTAGAACTCAGACCCTCGAGTCCTAGCAACATCCTCGTAAATCTTCTCTGTGCCTTTTCCAGTTTGACATCTTTCCTATAACATATAGGGTCGGCACGGTGGCGCAGCGGTAGAGTTGCTGCCTTACAGCGCTTGCAGCGCCAGAGACCCGGGTTCGATCCCGACTACGGGGGAGCTGCCTGTACGGAGTTTGTACGTTCTCCCCGTGACCTGCATGGGTTTTTCTCCGTGGTTCGGTTTCCACCCACACTCCAAAGACATACAGGTTTGGTAATTAATTGGCTTGGTACAAATGTAAATTGTCCCCCGAGTGTGTGTGTGTGTGTAGGATAGTTTTAGTGTGCGGGGATAGGTGCGGACTCAGTGGGCCGAAGGGCCTGTTTCCGCGCTGTATCTCTAAACTAAACGAAACTAAACTAAACCTCTGCTGTAATAAAAACAAAATGGACAATAGACAATAGACAATAGGTGCAGGGGTAGGCCATTCGGCCCTTCGAGCCAGCACCGCCATTTAGAAACATAGAAACACGGAAAATAGGTGCAGGAGTAGGCCATTCAGCCCTTCGAGCCTGCACCGCCATTCAATATGATCATGGCTGATCATCCAACTCAGTATCCCGTACCTGCCTTCTCTCCATACCCCCTGATCCCTTTAGCCACAAGGGCCACATCTAACTCCCTCTTAAATATAGCCAATGAACTGGCCTCAACTGCCTTCTGTGGCAGAGAATTCCACAGATTCACCACTCTCTGTGTGAAAAAAAAACGTTCTCATCTCGGTCCTAAAAGACTTCCCCCTTATCCTTAAACTGTGATGTGATCATGGCTGATCATTCTCAATCAGTTGCATTGAATCAACTTTTGGAAAGTCTAAGTAAAACCAGGCACAAGAAAGTGAATGTAAACACTAAACAGGATTGACTGAGGTTTTGGACACATGGGGGGAGACTAGTTCTGGTATCCAGACTCTGTGATCACAGTACAAACGTCCTCCTTGGCTCTCTCACCACAATGGCTTTATTCAATATGTGCTTATTTTCCAACACAATCCATTTCATTATGCTTCCGCTCCCTAGCCAAAATTAAATTTGGTCCCGGAAATCCCTCAGGGCGCCCGTGGACAGCGCGTAGTCCCTCTATAACGCCACCCGGGCACGGACGTAACCCCGGCTCGGGCAGAGCCCTCTTCCGCCTGGCGCCGTGACTCGCGGATGGCCAGCTTGGCCAGGCCCAGGAGCAACCCAACCAGGACATCATCGGCCACCTACCCTCTCCTCTACGCAAAGGGGCGTCCAAAGATGAGGATGGTGGGTGAGAAGTGCAGCCAGAAGGCCCTTTAGATAATGAAACAGGGGCTGCAGCCTCACACACTCTATGTACACATGGAACACAGACTCTACCAGCCCGCAAAGTTGGCAGGCGGCTGGCGAGTCCGTGATCCTTAGTCACAGAAAGAGGTTGGCATCTGCTCCCTAGTGAGCTTGATTGGTTTTCACAGCAGTAAGTCTTTTTTTCCCCCTTAAACCTACGTCCTCTGGTCCTCGATTCACCTACTGTGGGCAAGAGACTCTGTGCATCTACCTTCTATATTTTTGAGGAAGTCTGAGTGTGATTTGAACCGGTTTTTAAAGAAGGCATGGGCAGGTGAGGTTGAAGGTTTGGCTGAACTCAGCTCTTCTGTAAATGGTTCCGACAGATGTTTTAGACCTTCTGAGGCTTGCTTTCGAATGCTGGCGATGCAGAGATCACAAGGGGGCTTGACTGGGTAAGGCCCCGTACAGAAGCAACTGTTTTCTCCCAAGCTTTTTTCTTTAGTTTAGTTTAGTTTCGAAATACAGCGAGGAAACAGGCCTTTAGGCCCACCGCGCCGACCAGCGATCCCCGCACGCTAACGCTCTCCTAACACACCCTAGGGAAAATGTTTACATTTACACCGAGCCAATCAACCTACAAACCCGTACGTCTTTGGAGTGTGGGAGGAAATTGAAGATCTCAGGGGAAACCCACGCAGGTTACAGGGAGAACGGGGAGATAGCAGCCATAGTCAGGATTGAACCTGGGTCTCTGGCGCAGTAAGGCAATACTCTACTGCTGAGCCACTGTGCCGCCTGCCGCTTTTTGTTGAGGGGTGGCACTGTGGCGGAACGGTAGAGTTGCTGCCTTACAGCGCCAGAGGCCCGGGTTCGATCCTGACCACGGGCGCTGTCTGTGTGGAGTTTGTATGTTCTCGCTGTGACCGCGTGGGTTTTCTCTGGGTGCTCCCTCACATGACTAAAAGGAAGAGCAATTAGACCAATCTCTATTGTTTCCAAAGAGCCAACATTCATGTCTTAGGGTTGGAATTCATTGCCACAGTTGGCCGTGGATAGGGTTGCCAACTCCAGATAAGGGAGAAAAGATGACGTCACCGCCCCGCGTTCCACGTGACCTCACCCAGCCAGTGGCCAGGTGCTCCCGCTCCACCAATGGCGACTGCCCAGGTCGAGAGGCGGGTTGCTATGCAACCTCCGTTATGCAGCATCCGGGCCTCCGGGCCTACACTGTCCAGGTCTACAGTGTCCTGGCCTACAGCGTCCGGACCTACAGTGTCCAGATCTACAGTGTCCTGGCCTACAGCGTCCGGGCCTACAGTGTCCTGGCCTACAGTGTCCGGACCTACAGTGTCCAGGTCTACAGTGTCCTGGCCTACAGCATCCGGGCCTACAGTGTCCAGACCTACAGTGTCCAGGCCTACAGAGTCTTGGCCTACAGCGCCCCCCCCCCAGGCCTAATATGGGACAAGGGCGGTCAATATACGGGATGTCCCAGCTAATGCCCCTTGGCAAGCCTAGCTGTGGAAGATTGACAGATTCTTGATCAGTCAGGGTGTCAGGGGTTATGGGGAGAAGGCAGGAGAATGGCGTTGAGAGCGAAAGATAGATCAGCCACGATTGAATGTTGTCGACCTAATGGGCCGAATGGATTAATTCTTGTCCGATAACTTATGAACTTATGAACATGAAACACGTGGGTTCTCTCCGGGTGCTCCAGTTTCCTCTCACATCCTGAAGACGTTCGGGCGTGTAGGTTAATTGGCTTGATGGGCCGAATGGCCTCATTGTGCTGCTTGAACATTATAAACATTAACGCGGTGGTCTTACTCTGTTTTTTCTTTGTTTTGCCTGGTAACAACCACAAGTGGACGCGTGTCATAATTTTGGCAGATCTAAAAGAGGGTTAAGAAATAACATTAATTTGCATTTGACGGGAATAATCATTTTAACCCACGATGGTTTCCCTTGAAGTGAAATGGATATGTTCCTGCGGAGCTGGCAAGCGTAAATGTTTGTGACGACAATATAGTACAGGCTCTCCTACTGCCCTGACGTTATCCTCGCTTTTCCAACTTGATTGTCAGCTGGATGGCTCTCCCACCAACTGGAGACCGGTCCCGACCTACCATCTACCTCACTGGAGACTCTCAGACTTTACTGGACTTTATCTTGCACTAAATGTTATTCCCTTCATCCTGTGTCTGCACACTGCGGGCAGCTTGACTGTAATCATGCATTGTCCAGAACAAGGGGCCACAGTTTAAGAATAAGGGGTAGGCCATTTAGAACGGAGGTGAGGAAAAACGTTTCCATCCCTCCCTCTTCTCTGGCCTGACTCCGTCTGCCTATTATTCCCCTCCCTTGCACATTGTCCTGCCAGTTCCATTGTCCACATCCAGGACATTCTTTAAGGAAGGAGAAGAGGAGAGAAATTCTTTTAGTCAGAGGGTGGTGAATCTGTGGAATCCTTTGCCAACAGAAGACTGCCATCCTGTTGAGTTTCAGTGTCCGTGTAACTTGTTACTACCTATCCCACAGCCAACAATGGACCATTTTGCGCTCCACTTTTTCTTGATTATCGTTGCTTTTTGCATATCTTTCATTCAGGCAGAGAGTTGTGAATCTGTGGAATTCTCTGCCTCAGAAGGCAATGGAAGCCAATTCTCTCAATGCTCTCAAGAGAGAGCTAGATAGAGCTCTTAAGGATAGCGGAGTCAGGGGGTATGGGGAGAAGGCAGGAACGGGGTACTGATTGAGAGTGATCAGCCATGATCACATTGAATAGCGGCGCTGGCTCGAAGGGCCGAATGGCCTCCTCCTGCACCTATTGTCTATTGTCTGTTGTCTTTCTGCTGAATGAATAGCACGCGGCGGAACTTTTACACTGGACCTCGGTGCACACGACAATAAACTAAACTGTAACTGAACTCTAGTAACCAGGAATGATTTTAAAAAAATGACAGCCAGAGCATCTGCCGTTTGCTCTCTTCCCTTCCATCACGGCTTGGGGTAGAATTCATCAGGGTTTGGCAATCAGTCTCCTTTCAAAGACGCTAAAGCCATTAACTTAAAATAGGTTGTGCAGTAGCTTCCAATCTTTTACACACATCTTCCTTCAATTACACTATCTGCAGCATCTCCCTCTACTGTGACGATGAAGCGTTCCCATCCACCCACATCTCCCTTCACACAAAGGTTATCATTTTTGTTCTATAACAGGCCCTATTCTTTCCTTTGTGTATAAAATAGCTTTGAATTTTCTTTGAATTAATCTTTTTTATCCAGATTTCACTTTGCCTCATTAATATTCCTCTTAATTTGATCACTATTATTGTTTGTTTATATGTATATATATATATATAGAAGATAGACACAAAACGCTGGAGTAACTCAGTGGGACAGGCAGCATCTCTGGAAAGAAGGAATGGGTGACGTTTCGGGTCGAGACCCTTCTTCAGACCTGAAAGGTCACCCATTTCTTCTCTCCAGAGATGCTGCCTGCACGGCTGATTTACTGTAGCTTTTTGTGTCTGGCTTCGGTTTAAACCTATCTACACATTTTGCCCGTATATATATACATGTGTGTGTGTGTGTGTGTGTGTGTGTGTGTGTGTGTGTGTGTGCGTGCGTGCGTGTGTGTGTGTGTGTGCGTGTGTGTGTGTGTGTGTGTGTGCGTGTGTGTGTGTGTGTGTGTGTGTGTGCGTGTGTGTGTGTGTGTGTGTGTGTGTGTGTGCGTGTGTGTGTGTGTGTGTGTGCGTAGAAAGGAACTGCAGATGCTGGTTTAAACGGAAGGTAGACACAAAAAGCTGGAATAACTCAGCGGGACAGATAGCATCTCTGGAGAGAAAGAATAGGTGACGTTTTAGGTTGCGACCTTTCTTCAGACTGAGGGACCTAGCTCCAACTGAGACCCCCACTGACTCTCTTTCGACTTTAGACTTCAGAGATACGTAGACATAGATGTACACACTGAACTATTTTTTTCTCGTTTATGATATTGTTCACAGAGTACCATGTTTACGATGAGCGTGCGTTTGGTCTCGGCGATCGCTTCGCTCAACACCTGCGCTCGGTCCGCGTTAACCAACCTGATCTCCCGGTAGCTGAGCACTTCAACTCCCCCTCCCATTCCCAGTCTGACCTTTCTGTCATGGGCCTCCTCCAGTGCCATAGTGAGGCCCACCGGAAATTGGAGGAACAGCACCTCATATTTCGCTTGGGCAGCTTGCAGCCCAGTGGTATGAACATTGACTTCTCCAACTTTAGATAGTTCCTCTGTCCCTCTCTTCCCCTCCCCCTTCCCAGTTCTCGCTCTATCTTCCTGTCTCCACCTATATCCTTCCTTTGTCCTGCCCCCCCTCACATCAGTTTGACGAAGGGTCTCGACCCGAAACGTCACCCATTCCTTCTCTCCTGAGATGCTGCCTGACCTGCTGAGTTACTCCAGCATTTTGTGAATAAATACCTTCGATTTGTATCAGCATCTGCAGTTATTTTCTTATACTACATGTTTACATATTCTGTCGTGCTGCTGCAAGTAAGAATTTCATTATTCCATCTAGGACATATGATAATCAATCACTCCAGAGGTGTTGCATTATTGGGAAGCCAAACCAGGTCAGGGCCTTGACAGTGAATGATGGGGACCTGGGAAGTGTTGTAGAGCAGAGAGATATCGGGGAATCAAGAACCAGAGGATGTAGTTTAGCTTAGTTTAGTTTAGTTTAGTTTAGTTTCGAGATACAGCGTGGAAACAGGCCCTTCGGCCCACCGAGTCCTCACCGACCAGCGATCCTCGCACACTAACACTATCCTACACACACTAGGGACAATTTACACATACAACAAGCCAATTAACCTACAAACCTGGAGTATGGGAGGAAACCGACAATCTCGGAGAAAACCCACGCAGGTCACGGGGAGAACGTACAAACTCTGTACGGACAGCACCCGTAGTCGGGATCGAACCCGGGTCTCTGGCACTGCAAGCGCTGTAAGGCAGCAACTCTACCGCTGCGCCACCGTGGCAGCCCTAGATTTAAAGTGAAAGTGGAAAGATTTAATATGAACCTGAGGGGCAACTTTTTCCACAAAAAGTGGGTGGTGGGTATGTGGAACGAGCTGCCAGAGGGGGTAGTTGCAGCAGGTACTAACACAACATTTAAATATTTGGACATGTTCATGGATAGGAAAGGTTTAGAGGGATAAGAGGCAAATGCAGGCTGGTGGGAGTAGCATAGATGGGGCACTGTGGTTGGCATGGGCAAGTCGGGCTGAAGGGCTTGTTTCTGTGCTGTATGACTGCCTCTAATTTCACCCTGGACCTTTGATATTTTGCTTCTGTTATATTACATATAACATTCTCTACATCTGACACAGTTCCCTCTTTTCATGTTCGTAAGTGACAGGAGCAGAATTAGACCATTCGGCCCATCAAGTCTCCTCCGCAATTCGATCACGGCTGATCTTTCTTTCCCTCCTAACCCCATTCTCCTGCCTTCTCCCCATAACCCCTGGCACCCGTACTAATCACCCCACACCTTTGGCTGTATCCTATCCTTAACTGAACTTGACCTTACAGAGATCTCTAGATTTGGCAGCCTCATCCCTTTTGTTTTTAGAACATCATTTTGCTCGAGTCTTACTGAATGCCTCCCATTTCTCCGGTTCTGATTTACTGTTGGGCAGTAAATCATTCCTAAATCATTTCTTAGCTTATTAAAATTGGCCGTAAACCAATTCAGAATTATTACTTCTATGTTATCTTTATCCTTTTCCATAACTATGTTAAATCTAACCGAATAATGATCACTACCACAAAAAAAGGGCTTTTCCGTCAATATTCCTTCTGTCTGCCTGACTTAATTCCCTAATGTAAGAGTATGTAAAAACAGGCCCCTCAACCCAAAACATCCATACTGACCTGTTTAACCATCTACACTACACTAATCCAATTTTAAACATAGTGATTGATCATATGGTCTTGAGTGATAGGAGCAGAATTAGGTCACTCGGCCCATCTAGTCTACTCCGCCATCCAATCGTGGCTGAACTATCTCTCCCTCCTAACCCCATTCTCCTGCCTTCTCCCCATAACCCCTGACACCCGTACTAATCAAGAATCTGTCTATCTCTGCCTTGAAAATATCCACTGACTTGGCCTCCACAGCCTTCTGTGGCGAAGAATTCCACAGATTCATCACCCTCTGACTAAAGAAATTCCTCCTCATCTCCTTCCTAAAGGAACATCCTCATGCCTGACTGTATCTGATCCCCTCATCTATTGTAGATATGAACCACTATCAGTCTAAAAAAACATGCCCCTCAGATTTGTCACATGTCTTTTCAAATTTTTCCCGATCATTCCCATACCGATCTGTGACTCCAGCATTTTATGATACCTACGATTTGTACCAACATCTGCAGTTATTTTCCTACACAACTTGGTTTGGGATCAGCTCCATCCATAGAAACATAGAAAACATTAAAAATAGGTGCAGGAGGAGGCCATTCGGCCATTTGAGCCAGAACCGCCATTCATTGTGATCATGGCTGATCATCTACAATCAGTAACCTGTGCCTGCCTTCTCCCCATATCCCTTGATTCAACTAGCCCCTAAATCTTTATATAACTCTCTTTTAAATTTATCCAGTGAATTGGCGTCCACTGCATTCTGCGGCAGAGAATTCCAGAAATTCACAACTCTCTGGGTGAAAAAGTTTCTTCTCGCTTCAGTTTTAAATGGCCACCCCTTTATTCTTGGTCTGTGTCCCCTGGTTCTGGACTCCCCCAACACTGGGAACATATGATCCAAGGTCGCTAGAAATTGCAGTGAATTGTGCACGCAGCCTAGACCTTCACACAAACCAACCTTCCTTCTATTGACTCCAGATCTCTCACGCTGCCTCGGCAAGGCCAGCAGCATAATCAAGGACCAGTCGCACCCCGGCCACTTTCTCTTCTCCCCCCTCCCATCAGGCAAAAGGTACAGAAGTGTGAAAACGCACACCTCCAGATTCAGGGACCGTTTCTTCCCGGTTGTTATCAGGCAACTGAATCATCCTACCACAACCAGAGAGCAGTGCTGAACTACTATCTACCTCGTTGGTGACCCTCGGACTATCCTTGTTCGGACTTTGCTGGCTTTACCTTGCACTAAACTTTATTCCCTTATCATGTATCTACACACTTTAAATGGCTCGATTGTAATCATGTATTGTCTTTCCGCTGACTGGGTAACACGCAACAAAAGCTTTTCACTGTACCTCGCTCGGCACATGTGACAATTAACCAAATTAAACTAAACTCTAGCTGGTGTTAGGATGGTTCAGTTGCCTGTTGGCAGCTAGGAAGAAACTGTGAGGTAACTGTGTTCCAACTTTATTTTTTATTTTTTTAGAGATACAGCATGATTTCAGATTTTTTTTAGAGATGACCACCACCCCCTGAATGAAAAAGTTGCTCCTTAGGTTCCAATTAAATCTCGCCCCTCTCACCTTAAACTTGTCCCCTGGTTCTTGATTCCCCTTCTCTGGGTAAAATACTGTGCATTCCCCCTGTACATTCCCCTCTGCTCTTAAACTGTTCCACTAGTGGAAACATCCTCTCCATATCCAGGCTTTTCATTATCCGGTAAGTTTCAATTAGGTTTCCCCTCATTTCTCTAAACTCCAGTGAGGATGCTTTTATACAACGACAGCTTAGACATATCTTTTAGGCTATTGATTGGTCATGTTGTTAAGGATGTATTCAAGAGAGAGTTAGATTTATCGGAATCAAGGGATATGGGGAAAAAGCAGGAACAGGGTACTGATTCTGGACGATCAGCCATGATCGTCTTGAATGGCGGGGCTGGCTCGAACGGCCAAATGGCCTACTCCTGCACCTACTTTCTATGTTTCTATGATTCTACGCTTTTGCGTTTCTATGTTTCCATGGAAGCTGGGAAGCATTTCAAATCTCCACTTCAGTCTGACCAAATCACAGGAATGTCTATGTTAATCTAGAATGACTGAATCCAATGACTTCTGGAACTCCAAGATGTTCTGACTGGGTGATAAACCAGACAGACAGAACATCTAGTTTGCCATAGAGTCATAGAGTGATACAGCATGGAAACAGGCCCTTCGGTCCAACATGCCCACACTGTCCAACATGTCCCAGCTACACTAGTCCCACCTGCTTGCGTTTGGCCCATATCCCTCAAAACCTGTCCTATCCATGTACCTTCTCTTTGTTTCTGAAATGTTGCACTAGTCCCTGCCTCAACTACCTCCTCCGGCAGCTCGTTCCATACACCCACCACCCTTATTGTGAAAAGGTTACTCCTCAAGCTCCTATGAACTCTTTTCACCTTCACTTTGAACCTGTCCTCTGGTACTTGAATCAGGGTCTCGGCCCGAAACGTCACGCATTCCTTCTCTCCAGAGATGCTGCCTTGTCCCGCTGAATTACTCCAGCCTTTTGTGTCTATTCTCGATTCCCCTACTCTGGGCACGAGACTCTGTCCGTCTACACAATCTATTCCCCTCATGAATTTACACACAGTTGACTTGCCAGAATTCACTGGAGCTTAAAATATGCTTTATCTTTAAAAAAAGATCACTATTTCCTACACATAAGTAGCCCTGGAGAGCTTTCAATGGATTTAACTCTGATCCAATCTGGACTCAGACTTAACAGATACAAAACTGTTCCTGCATAACATCTGTGTTGCATTTTAACTTCACCATGCCTTTATTGGATCATCTTCTCTAAGTCAGCTTGTATATATATATATATTGCCGGTGCAACATGTTTATTTAAATCTTCCTTTTTTGCAAATTGAATCATGGACGTACTGAGGCTCGGTGCAGCTAACGGCAAGGCTCGGTGGGGGAGGACCAAAGCCCAGGTTGGTGGGCAGAGTGTGATGGAGGGAAGGGCTATCACCCCAGGTGGGCCACATGCGTGGCAGGGGTAACATAGAAACATAGAAAATAGGTGCAGGAGGAGGCCATTTCGCCCTTCGAGCCGCCACCGTCATTCATTGTGATCATGGCCGTCATCCACAATCAGTAACCCGTGCCTGCCTTCTCCCCATATCCCTTGATTCCGCTAGCCCCTAGAGCTCTATCTAACTCTCTTTTAAATTCATCCAGTGAATTGGCCACCACTGCCTTCTGTGGCAGAGAATTCCACAAATTCACAACTAACTCTCTGGGTGAAAAGGTTTCTTCTCGCCTCAGTTTTAAATGGCCTCCCCTTTATTCTTAGACTGTGGCCCGTGGTTCTGGACTCCCCCAACATTCTAACTCTCTAACTCTCTTTTAAATTCATCCAGTGAATTGGCCTCCACTGCCCTCTGTGGCAGAGAATTCCACAATTTCACAACTAACTCTCTGGGTGAAAAAGTTTCTTCTCGCCTCAGTTTTGAACGGCCTCCCCTTTATTCTTAGACTGTGGCCCGTGGTTCTGGACTCCCCCTCCAGTGAAGATGTGGATTACAGAAATGACGGACACATCACATTTAGAGAGAATAGAGGGCGGCACGGTGGCGCAGCGGTAGAGTTGCTGCCTTACAGCGAATGCAGCGCCGGAGACTCAGGTTCGATCTTGACTACGGGCGCCGTCTGTACGGAGTTTGTACGTTCTCCCCGTTACCTACGTGGGTTTTCTCCGAGATCTTCGGTTTCCTCCCACAATCCAAAGACGTACAGGTTTGTGTGGGTTAATTGACTGGGTAAATGTTTTAAAAAATTGGCCCTAATGGGTGTAGGATAGTGTTAATATGCGGGGATCGCTGGTTGGTGCGGACTCGGTGGGCCGAAGGGCCTGTTTCCGCGCTGTATCTCTAAACTAAACTAAACTAAACTTTCACACTGTTGTTTCTTTTCTTCACAGCGAGACGCCAGAGTGCGGAGGTGGGGGGGAGTGAAATATAAACGACAGAATCTGCAGAGTTGGTTTTCCGATCACAGGAGGGGGAATGTTTTAAGGAGGTGGTATAAAGGGACTGTTAACAGCTTTATGGTAACAGTCTTGGCCTGAACACAGCTTGTCAAGTGAAAGTGCACCGAAAAATGTCAGAATAATTCCCACGGATTCTTAAGATTGTTTCCA
>NC_135959.1:7326988-7361988 GCF_053455715.1 Rhinoraja longicauda | reverse complement strand
CAATCACCTCACAATGAAATCCCAATTTACACCGTCTGGCCATCCCCAGTATCCCCGAACATAAGCGCAGATCAGAAGAAAACCTCATACATATCTTTTTGAACAAAGAGATTCCAATATCTGGCGGGAGATAGGACGGGTCAGAAACAGTATAACTGGCCACTACTTTTGGGTGAAAAAGTTAAGTCAACTCGAGAAGAAAACCGGCAGGGAACGCAAGCAGGCAAGTTAAGACGGACAGAGGCAAGAAGCGCAGAGAAAACCGGGTTCGAAGTCAACTGAAGTCAAGAAGAAAGTCGGAAAGAAGAACGGATGCAAGAGGGAGGAACAGGCACGCAACTCGAGAAGAAATACTGCAAAACGAACAGCCAGTAACCCCAGTAATAGCCCCATGGTGAGCACGTACTCCAAATCCTACATATCCTGGACATAGTTTAGTGTAGAGGGGAGGGTGGTTGTGAATAAACGTTGGGTGTGTATTAAAATATGTGTTGGTCAAGGTTGCGATGCGTCGTACGTTCCCCATCTTACAGTCGTGTATGTGTCTTGCAGAACTGTGTTTAAGAATTCATAAGTAAAAGGGTATTCGTGTATATGTTTTGTGGAACTGTGTGTGTTTCAAGAATTCAGCGAAGAAGGTATTCGGATATATGTCTCGTGGAACTGTGTGTTTTTAAGTTTTCAGCGAAAAGGGTATTCGGGTATATGTCTTGTGAACTGTGCGTTTTGTGATTAATAAATCAAAGGTATTCATGTATTCGGTATGTGTATTATAGATGTGCCTTATAGAACTGTATAAATATTCATGGACAATAGTCCCAAGTGCTGAATAAAAGCCTTTTCATTTAAACCCTGGTTTTGAAATCTGGTCTGGTTGAATTTTTTCTGCACTATAAGAGCTCCTGCATCTAAGCCCAGTGTCTAGAACCGTAAGGGGTGAGTGGGTCGAACCACTCACGGGGAACCAGTGTGCACGGCCTGGTCAAGGGATCAGAGCAAGGCACGGGGACCTTAGGTCGGGCGAAAGCTCGGCGCAGAAACCCCTTAGAGATAATGGCGACCCAGATGGGACACTGGCAGCAGGATGATAGTGTACCAGAAAAGGATTTTAAAACTAGGGATGTAATGGACGAGCGCATTGCGGACTATGTTTTTAGCAAGGTGAATATCACCAAACAATGGATGTGTGCGTTATTAGATGACAAGCGCCCACTGGATGCAGCGATCCGGTGGACGGCCAGTAAAGACCACAAGAAATCGGTAGAGAAGGTGGTCTGGCTGACCTGCTATAAAAAGCAGGTCCAGCTTTTGGACCGCGTGGTTGTGGCACAGGCAGCCCAGATCAGGGACCTTCAGGAGGAGGTAGAGGAGAAGGCTGCGGGTGGGAACCAGTTGATTGAGGCTCTGGACTCTTTAAACAAAGAGCGCCGGGTCGTGACCAACCGCCACGAAGCCAGGGTAGAGCTGATGGAGTGTCAGATCACTGAGGCTATGCGCAGTAAGGGCAAGCTCAGGGAGCAGTGCGCTTCACTGAGCCACCAGCTGGAGACCCAGGAAGAGAAACTTAGGGGTGTTAGGGCAGCCTATAAAATGGTTTTGGAGGACAGGTCGGAAGGGGCCGACCACGGGGCCTGCCTGCAGGAGATAGAGGGTCTGCGGGGTGCTTTAAATAAAGCAAGCGGGCTGGTCTGTTTGATGAACCCCCCCGCGGGCCAGTCACTAACGGGTGCGAAGGTCCCGGTTCCGATCCCTAGAAAGACCATGGTGGCTTCAGCCCCCAGACTCCACAATTCCCCTAGCTACGAGGCATCCTGGAAAAGGGGTAGTGTAGGGGAGAGAGAGAGAGAGGAGCTCCCGGTCGAGGACCCGGCGCCCATGTGCCCGGTCCTGGAAACCAGACGGGACCCACCGCGCTGAATGGGGACGCCGGACCCATTCAGAGTGAGATCGTGGTGCCCCACAGCTCCCAGCAGTTAAGAGCTATGATCGGACATGTAATTAAATTGTCCGAATCAGGGGACCCTTCGCTGCATTTTAGGGAGATCGAACAAACCGCCGCAATCAACGGTTGCGACGAGGGAGAACGGGCAAAATTGTTGCTGTTCTCCCTGGACAGCTCGATCCTCCAATGCCTCTCAGATGAGAGTAAAAGAGGGACCAGGACCTACGATCTCCTGCGGGACGAGGTCCTGGAAGTCTTGGGGGTAGGCGATGAGGGTCCATTTGCCCGATTAGGGAAGACCCTCCAGATGGAGGGAGAACCCCCAAAGGTTTTTGCGGCGCGACTGTGGACAGTATATCAGAGCAGTTGCCCGCACGTCCCCGCGCGGGATGACCTGGCCGGGAATGGGAGAGCCCAGTGGCTCCGTTGCTTGGTGTCAAACAGCCTGGCAGCCGTCAGGGAGCAGGCGAAAGCCTGGTTTGATCCCACAAATAGCACGGAGGAGGCGGTTTTGGACCATCTCACGGTAGGGTATAGAAACACCCGGAGTACGTCTACCCGACTCGAAAAAGGGAAGGTGTACGTAGCGGAGGCTACTGCACCGGCCCAAAAGGAGTGGCGACAGGAGGGTAACCCTACCGCACAGTCCAAGTGTTTCAGGTGCGGTAAGGTGGGACACTGGCAGAAGGATTGCAGGGTCCACATTAAGGGAGATAGGGTTGGCACCACCCAGCGCACCGAGGTCCCAGTTAAACCCGAGATCATCGAAACGATGATCGAGGTGATGCAGTCCCTCATGGCCGCACAGGGGAAGGTAGCAGTCGCTACCGGCTCCCCGGGTGCGAGGGGGGCACTGGACATTCCCCAATGACATCAGCCCACGCAGCCTGCCTATCTGTGTCCTCTCCGCTACGATGCGTGGAAGAGACCGCTTGTGGAGATGGTAGTGGAGAGGCAAAGGGGCAGTTATCTGTTGGACACGGGGGCTTCATGCACCGTGGTCCACACAGAGGAACCCTTTGACTCTCCCCTGTCCACAGGGGTCCCTTTCGCACTGGCGGGGTTCACAGGGAACGAACAGGCTGGCGCGCGTTCACAGCCAAGGATGAGGCAGGTCACGCAGACAGGCAAGGTTTCCTGCGTGAGGGGGGAGGACATTCTCCAGGAATGGAGGGTCTCCCGTTTTGGGTGGGATTCAGGTGAGGAAGAGCCTGATCAGCTCGACCAGGGGCTGGATCCCATTACGGAGGAAGAGGAGTCGGAGGGGGACGACAGTAACGTCCCCGACTCAAGCACCAGGAAGGCGGGGGTAGCGAGCGAAGGCTCACCACCTGTAGATACAGGTAGAGTGAGGCCGGATGCCGCGGGTATACCCAGCACCAAGGGGGCAGAGCTGGATGAGGCGGGGCCAGGGTCGGCAGCTGCGGGGGGTACCCGAGCTGCGGCACGGCAGGAACCGGTCCTCAGCCAGGCTGTCCAGGGGGCAGTGTCTAAGGTGATCCTCCGTAGGTCCAACAGGAAACCCCAACTTAGGAAGTTTTGGCCAGAGGTCAATCACGCCCCGAGGTACAGGAGCCAAGTAGGAAGGAGGGAGCTTACGTCCCAGAGGGGACCTAGCCCCCACCAGGCAGCGACAGGCTGCGGAGGATCAAAGGTGGGAGACAGCGTGGTGCAGCCGCAGGAGACGACCCGCTGCAGCCCTGACAGGGATTAGCTGAGCCGCCCTGGGAAGGCGGCACTGTATTATATTTTAGATAATATAAATAAGGATAGGTATTTTAGATAAGGATAGGTATTTTAGATAAGGATAAGCTATTTTTGATAGCTTTTGTGGGGATAGTTAGCGTTTAAATAAAGTTGATGCGTCCAGGATGTGTGGGTGTGGGGTGCAGGCTGGGGGTCAAGAGACCCGCCCGCAGAGGCGTTTAACAAAGCCAAGCGCTCCCCAAGAGGCTGGCTATACCATTCTTCTTTATCTGTTTTCTGGAGTGGAAGGAGGCACTCGTATGGTGGATCTTTGCCACGGCGATCGGATGTGGGTGGACCTATCGGGGCCACACCAAGGACATCATCGTCTACCGCTGCTCCGGGGACATGGCTCCCATCACGACCGATGGGACTGGAAGGAGAGAAGCGGAGGAGACCGCAGTTTACTTCCATGAAGGCCAGTGGCCGGGGTGGCTAGGATCGAACTCTTCAGAGTATTCCAGCGCCCCAGGTTTTGCTTATCGGGACGCTTCATTATTGTGCCCGAGAATCAAGATCATCGCCCAAAAGATCAGCGCCACCGTTGGCAAAAGGATCTGCCTGGTATGCACGGGGAAGGTCCCCGCGAGCAGGCGGTGGTGGCTGAGGAAAACGAGCAGGAAAATGGCCAACTCCACTGTTGAGTGGGAGAGACTTAACAACGACACTCACAGGACTATTTCTGGGACTAAAGAACAGTTGAGTGTGTGTTGGGACAAATGGTGGGAACCGGATGAGGGGATTTATATGTGTATGTGGGGTTCAAGGTATCGTTGCCCCACGGGCAACAGCATATTTTTCCAGAGACAGTGGCAGGATGACGGTAAGGGGATGAGGTGGGATGTTAGCTCGCGGGCTTGTGGGGTCCCCCTTTCCCCGATCCGGGTAAACGCCACTGAACTCATCACACGACCACGCATGACACCTCCCACAGTTCCACTGGCAGTAGCACAGGAGGGTGAGTGCCCAAAAACCACTAAGGGGAAAATGTAAAAGAGGGCAGCACCTCAATAACCGAGTACATCAAGGGGAATGGAGAGACCGTTACGTGCGGGTGGGCGAGCAGGACCCAGCCGCAAGCTGCTAGGAGGACGTGCCCCCCCCCCTCCGCACCGAGTAGACTGTGTTTTATATTGTCCCCTTTTAAAATTTGTATAAACTAGGTTTTTGTATTCGAATTTGTATCAAGAGTGATTGTGAAGGAATGTAAAAAAATGTATCTTTTTACTGTTGTATTGTTTTCATGTCCTACATTACAGCTGACACCAGTAGGAGGATGGCGGAGGCATCGGCCCGGGACAAGGTGTAGGTGTATGTGTCTGACATGAAAATGTACATACTTGTAATGCAGTTTTGCCCGGGACACGGACAGTAAAGGTCAGCCTAAGAGATGGAGACTGTACGTTCGCAATGAAACACTAGTTTAGTTAAAACCTCAGGGGTCTGGATATGGAGAATCGGGAAAACATTGCTGAACCACATTATTTAATTGATTCGATAAACTGGGGTTATGCAAATCAACAGGAGGGACTGTAAGATTTGAGAAGTTTTCCCTCATTTGGAAAGCAACACCAAACCAAAGAGCTGCAGTTTGGACATTTTAAACGAGAGACTGGGGCTGATAGCGGAGAAAGGCTGCGGTCAGATTACCAAAGGATGTCACAATCCATGGGTCCTAAAATGGCCGCAGGACCTCGTGACCAGCCACAAAAAGTAAAAAAACCTTACAACCCAGTCTCTAGGTTTCTGCAAAGCTACGGCCAGAACAAAGGATGGGTATTGGCCATGCAGAAACCTACGAAACCAGGTCGGAGTCCAGACACTGGGGCGCTGACATCAGCATACTCACAATGCCCCAAGCCGACCTAAACAGTTCATCTCAGTGAGGGGGCACAATAGCCCATAGAAAACTACCTGGTAGGTGATGGGAAACCAGTTAACACCCATCACCTCACAATGAAATCCCAATTTACACCGTCTGGCCATCCCCGGTATCCCCGAACATAAGCGCAGATCAGAAGAAAACCTCATACATATCTTTTTGAACAAAGAGATTCCAATATCTGGCGGGAGATAGGACGGGTCAGAAACAGTATAACTGGCCACTACTTTTGGGTGAAAAAGTTAAGTCAACTCGAGAAGAAAACCGGCAGGGAACGCAAGCAGGCAAGAAAACGGACAAAGTCAAGAAGCGCAGAGAAAACCGGGTTCGAAGTCAACTGAAGTCAAGAAGAAAGTCGGAAAGAGGAACGGATGCAAGAGAGAGGAACAGGCACGCAACTCGAGAAGAAATACTGCCAAACGAACAGCCAGTAACCCCAGTAATAACCCCATGGTGAGCACGTACTCCAAATCCTACATATCCTGGACATAGTTTAGTGTAGAGGGGATGGTGGTTGTGAATAAACGTTGGGTGTGTATTAAAATATGTGTTGGTCAAGGTTGCGATGCGTCGTACGTTCCCCATCTTACAGTCGTGTATGTGTCTTGCAGAACTGTGTTTAAGAATTCATAAGTAAAAGGGTATTCGTGTATATGTTTTGTGGAACTGTGTGTTTCAAGAATTCAGCGAAGAAGGTATTCGGATATATGTCTCGTGGAACTGTGTGTTTTTAAGTTTTCAGCGAAAAGGGTATTCGGGTAAATGTCTTGTGAACTGTGCGTTTTGTGATTAATAAATCAAAGGTATTCATGTATTCGGTATGTGTATTATAGATGTGCCTTGTAGAACTGTATAAATATTCATGGACAATAGTCCCAAGTGCTGAATAAAAGCCTTTTCATTTAAACCCTGGTTTTGAAATCTGGTCTGGTTGAATTTTTTCTGCACTATAAGAGCTCCTGCATCTAAGCCCAGTGTCTAGAACCGTAAGGGGTGAGTGGGTCGAACCACTCACGGGGAACCAGTGTGCACGGCCTGGTCAAGGGATCAGAGCAAGGCACGGGGACCTTACGTCGGGCGAAAGCTCGGCGCAGAAACCCCTTACAAAATGGACATCGACAACTGGGAAACCGATGCCAAGGGCAGGAAACTCTGGCCAACCATCATCCAAAAAGGAATGGCGACCTTCGAAGCCGACAGATGCGCAGAATTAGAAGAAAAGAGAAGTGAACGGAAAGGGAGGCAGCAACAACCAAAGCCCGATCTGACATCTGGAATTACCTGCCCTGAATGCCGAAGAACTTTCAAAGCCAGGGCTGGACTCATAAGCCACCCGAGAGTCCATAAAAACAATGGCACGTAGACCATCATCCTCGACCTCGAGGGGTAGCCACGACGAAATGATAGGAGCAGAATTCGGCCATTCGCCCCATCATGTCCACTGCGCTACTCACTCATGGCTGATCCACCTCTCCCTCCTAACCTCATCCTCCTGCCTTCTCCCCATAACCCCTGACACCCGCGCTATTCTTGCTATTGAGGGCGTGCAGCGTAGGTTTACTAGGTTAATTCCCGGAATGGCGGGACTATCATATATTGAAAGACTGGAGCGACTAGGCTTGTATACACTGGAATTTAGAAGGATGAGAGGGGATCTTATCAAAACTTATGATTATTAAGGGGTTGGACACGTTAAAGGCAGGAAACATGTTCCCAATATTGGGGGAGTCTAGAACAAGGGGCCACAGTTTAAGAATAAGGGGTAGGCGATTTAGAATTGAGATGAGGAAAAACTTTTTCAGTCAGAGAGTTGTGAATCTGTGGAATTCTCTGCCTCAGAAGGCAGTGGAGGCCAATTCTCTGAATGCATTCAAGAGAGAGCTGGATAGAAACATAGCAACATAGAACCATAGAAAATAGGTGCAGGAGTAGGCCATTCGGCCCTTCGAGCCTGCACCACCACTCTTAAGGATAGCGGAGTCAGGGGGTATGGGGAGAAGGCAGGAACGGGGTACTGATTAAGAATGATCAGCCATGATCACATTGAATGGCGATGTTGGCTCGAAGGGCCGAATGGCCTCCTCCTGCACCTATTGTCTATTGTCTATTGTCTACTATCAAGAATTTGTCTATCTCTGCCCTAGAAATATCCATTGACGGCCTCCAACGGCCGTCTGTGGCAATGAATTCCACAGATTCACCACCCTCTGACTAAAGAAATTCCTCCTCATCTCCTTCCTAAAGGAAGGTCCTTTAATTCTGAGGCTGTGGCCTCTGGTCCTAGACTCTCCCACTAGTGGAAACATCCTCTCCACATCCACTCTATCCAGGCCTTTCACTATTCAGTGAGTTTCAATGAGGTCCCTTCCCCTCCCCCCTCATCCTTCTAAATGAGGCCAGTTCATTGGCTATATTTAAGAGGGAGTTAGATGTGGCCCTTGTGGCTAAAGGGATCAGGGGGTATGGAGAGAAGGCAGGTACGGGATACTGAGTTGGATGATCAGCCATGATCATATTGAATGGTGGTGCAGGCTCGAAGGGCCGAATGGCCTACTCCTGCACCTATTTTCTATGTTTCTATGTAAACTCCAGCGAGTACAGGCCCAGTGCCGGCAAACGCTCATCATATGTTAGCCCACTCATTCCTGGGAGCATTGGTTGATCCTTTGGGCTAATTCACTGAAGCCCCTGCTGTTAGTGTGAGGCCGTGTCAACTGGGAGTGACAATTGTGTAAGAATGTAGGTTTTGGTTTAAGGAATGAAATCAAAACCTTCTTGGCTATAAATAGGCTTTGGTTTCTACCACTTTTACACAGACTCCAAATCTTGTCCCCCACATGCCAAAATCCCATTTCTCCACAGCTACGTATCTACAGTTGTTATCTCTCGAAACCAGTTACATTGCCTGCTTTGATTGTCTTTTCCTGGTTACTTACTCCATAGGCCTGCAACACTCAGGGTGAAAATGATCCATTTCTCGTGTCTAACTCACTAAACTTTAAACCGTGTCCCTGAAATTCTTCAACCTTTCTCCACAGGGGTCCATTTGTTTTGTTCTTCGGAGTAAGTGGCGTTGCAACCAATTTCCCCAAGGAGTCTGCTAGGAAATTGAAATGTAGTCAGAAACATGCTGGCGATACTCAACACGTCAGAGAGGACTGGAGGAGACTCACTGTGATGGATGTTACTTTGATGGATGTTTCTTTTTTTGTGTGTTTTTGGGGTTGTGTAATTTTAATGCCTATTTAATGCTTTTATTGTTGGACTGTGGGTGACTAAATATTGGATGACAAATAAAGCTATCTTGAATCTTGAGAAACAAATGGTTGAAGAACCTTCTTCAGAACTGGGCGGCACGGTGGCGCAGCGGTAGATTTGCTGCCTCACTGCGCCAGAGACCCAGGTTCGGTCTTGACTACTGGTGCTTGTCTGTACGGAGTTTGTATGTTCTCCCTGTGACCTGCGTGTGTTTTCTCCGGGTGCTCCGGTTTCCTCCCACGTTCCAGTCAAGTACCGGTTTGGCTTCTGTAAGTCGTACATTGTCCCGAGTAAGTAGGACAGTGCTAGTGTATGTGGTGATCACGGGTTGGCGCGGCCCCAGTGGCCCGAAGGGCCTGTTTCCATACTGTGTCTCGAAAGTCTAAAGTACGTTGGCGCAGTGGTAGAGTTGTTGCCTTGCAGTGCCGGAGACTTGGGTCCGATCCGGACTACGGGTGCCGTCAGTGCGCAGTTTGTACGTTCTCCCAATAACCGCGTGGGTTTTCTCCGAGCTCATTCTCATTCAATTACCCTTTTCTCCGAGAAGGCAGGAACGGGGTACTGATTGAGAATGACCAGCCATGATCACATTGAATGGCGGTGCTGGCTCGAAGGGCCGAATGGCCTACTCCTGCACCTATTTTCTATTGTCTATCTTCGGTTTCCTCCCACACTCCAAAGACGTGCAGGTTTGTAGGTTAATTGGCTTGGTAAAAATGTAAAAATTGTCCCTAGTGTGTGTAGGATAGTTTGTGTGCGGGGATCGCTGGTCGGCATGGACCTGGTGGGCCGAAGGGCCTGTTTCCCTGCTGCATCTCTAAACTAAACTAAACTAAACTAAAGTTTAGTAAAGTAAAGTCAGTTCCTTCTGCTTCCCAGGGTTCTATGAACATGGCCTGGTCAACTGGATTATGATGCTTTTTTATAGCTTCCCAGGTCAGCCATGTGAAATACATAAGAATGGTTGGTCTAGTATTATGAATTGTTTGTTGTACATGACTAATTACTCTTTGATGTTGTTAAGGCATTGTTCTGTATCATTTGGAGATACAGCTTGGAAACAGGCCCAGCCACCAGCGATCACCCATACAATTGTTCTATGCTACACACTAGGGAAAATTAACAGAAGCCAATTAACCTACACTCCTGCACATCTTTGGAATATGGGAAGAAACCAGAGCACACGGAGGAAACTCATGTTCATGTTCATAGGTTTTGTGAGCAGAATTAGGCCATTCGGCCCATCAAGTCTACCCCGCCATCCAATCATGGCTGATCTATCTCTCCCTCTCAACCCCGTTCTCCTGCCTTCTCCCCATAACCCCCGTATTAATCAAGAATCTGTCAATCTCAACCTTAAAAATATCCATTGACGGCTTCTGTGGCGATGAATTCCACAGATTCACCACCCTCTGACTAAAGTCATTCCTCCTCATCTCCTTTTCTAAAGGTACGTCCTTTTATCCTGAGGCTGTGGCATCAGGTCACAGGGAGAACGTACAAACTCCGTACAGACAAGCACCCTTGGTCAGGATCGAACCGGGGACTCTGGCACTGTAAGGCAGCAACTCTACCGCTGTGCCACCGTGCCACCGTGCCGCCTAGTGTAGGAATAGCAATTTGCAGCCAAATGAAGCCAATCCTCGTCGAATAAACATCCCAGATCAGCCAGGTATTGCATGTTGCGTGTCTCATAGTGCATATCCAGTAAATCCCTGTACTTTATCATTTATTTTATGGACTTAATAATTTGTTTTAAGGAATCTGAATCACAAAGCAAAGGCTTTACGGTACATGGTAAGCCTGCCATGCATTCACATTTTATTCTTCATGGAAATTGGAAATGTAATATTGTGTAAAATAATGTCTGGGCCTGTAAACTTAGAAACAGGCAAATGCCCACTTACTCCAAGCAGCCTTGACAAAATGGAATCGGACAAATTGTTCCTTGTGGAGGAATGCTGAGAAATCTAAGACCTACGGATTAGACTTGCGTACGTTAGCTGCAAAAAGGGTTACAGTTCATGTTACAGTTTAGTTTAGGTGGACGCAAAATGCCGGAGTAACTCAGCGGGTCAGGCAGCATCTCGGGAGAGAAGGAATGGGTGACGTTTCGGGTCGAGACCCTTCTTCACCCATTCCTTCTCTCCCAAGATGTGACGGAAAATAACCTAAGATGCTGGTACAAATCGAAGGTATCACAAAATGCTGGAGTAACTCAGCAGGTCAGGCAGCATCTAGGAGAGAAGGAATGGGTGACGTTTTGGGTCGAGACCCTTCTTCAGTCTGAATAAGTGTCTCGACCCGAAACGTCACCCATTCCTTCTCTCCGAGATGCTGCCTGACCCGCTGAGTTACTCCAGCATTTTGTGTTTACCTTCGATTTAGACCAGCATCTGCAGTTTTTTCCAATACAGTTTAGTTTAGTTTAGTTTAGTTTAGAGATACAGAGAACAGGCCATTCGGCCCACGTCTCCGCAGCGACCTGGAATCCCCGAGCTTCAATCACAGCAACGTCTGCTCGTGAAGGGACATACACCTCGATGTAGCGGCGATCCGCCAGGTAGTCATTGAGCATTTGTAGGCCGGACGCGGCCTTCAATTCTCGGAACCCCATGGCCCGGCCCGTTCCGCTCCTGAAAACATCCAGTGAATTGGCCTCCACTGCCTTCTGTGGCAGGGAGTTCCACAGATTCACAACTCTCTGGGGTTGGACACGTTAGAGGCAGGAAACATGTTTCCAATGTTGGGGGAGTCCAGAACAAGGGGCCACAGTTTAAGAATAAGGGGTAGGCCATTTAGAACTGAGATGAGGAAAAACTTTTTCAGTCAGAGAGTTGTGAACCTGTGGAATTCTCTGCCTCAGAAGGCAGTGGAGGCCAATTCTCTGAATGCATTCAAGAGAGAGCTGGATAGAGCTCTTAAGGATAGTGGAGTCAGGGGTTATGGGGAGAAGGCAGGAACGGGGTACTGATTGAGAATGATCAGCCATGATCACATTGAATGGCGGTGCTGGCTCGAAGGGCCGAATGGCCTCCTCCTGCACCTATTGTCTATTGTCTATTGTCTATTGAAAGTTTTTTCCTCGTCTCAGTCCTAAATGGCCTGCCCCTTATTCTAAAACTGTGACCCCTGGTTCTGGACTCCCCCAACATCGGGAAGTTTTTTTCTGCATCCAGCCTGTCCAATCCCTTAAGAATTGTATATGTTTCTGTTAGATCCCCTCTCAACCTTCTAAATTCCAGTGAATACAAGCCCCAGTCGACCGGTTCTTTCATCGTATGTCAGTGGCCATCCTGGGAATTAACCCGGTGAACCTACGCTGCGCTCCCTCAATAGCAAGAATGTCCTGCCTCAAGTTCGAGTAGAAGAATCCAGATACTCTCTGGCTACCTCCGAGGAGATGTTTTCTGTCTTTGTACTGGAACAATTGTTATAAACTGTATTAGTCACTGGAAGAAATGTTGCTTTGTACAATATAAATTCGCTTATAAGTAATAATTAAACAACCATGGGCGGCACGGTGATACAGCGGTAGAGTTGGTACATTATGGCGCCAGAGATCCACGTTCGATCCTGACTAAGGGTGCAGTCAGTACGGAGTTTGTACGTTCTCCCCGTGACCTGCGTGGGTTTTCTCCGAGATCTTCGGTTTCCTCCCACACTCCAAAGACGTGCAGGCTTGTAGGTTAATTGGCTTGGTATAAATGTAAAATTGTCCCCAGTGTGTGTGTAGGATAGTGTTAATGTGCGGGGATCGCTGGTCGGCGCGGACTCGGTGGGCCGAAGGACCTGTTTCCGTGCTGTATCTCGGAACTAAATTAAACTAAACATTATCCTTTATGATGGACTCTAAACTCTGACCAGCCACTAAAGTCCGGCTACCGGCCTATGGTTTCCATTCTTCTGCTTCGCCTCCTTCTTCAACAAAAGAGTAGACAATAGACAATAGACAATAGGTGCAGGAGGAGGCCATTCGGCCCTTCGAGCCAGCACCGTAATATTTGCAATTTTCCAATCGTCTGGAACCACTCCTGACACAGTTCCCCCGCACTCCAAGCGTGCAGGTTTGTTGGTTACTTGGCTTCTATAGACCGTTGGAGGATTCCAGAACCAGGGGCCACAGTCTAAGAATAAAGGGGAGACCATTTAAAACTGAGGTGAGAAAAAACGTTTTCACCCAGAGAGTTGTGAATTTGTGGAATTCTCTGCCACGGAAAGCAGTGGAGGCCAATTCACTGGATGAATTTAAAAGAGAATTAGATTGAGCTCTAGGGGCTAGTGGAATCAATAGACAATAGATAGGCAATAGGCAATAGGTGCAGGAGGAGGCCATTCGGACCTTCGTGCCAGCACCGCTATTCAATGTGATCATGGCTGATCATTCACAATCAGTACCCCGTTCCTGCCTTCTCCCCATACCCCCTGACTCCGCTATCTTTAAGTGCTCTATCTAACTCACGAAAGCATCCAGAGAATTGGCCTCCACTGCCTTCTGAGGCTGAGAATTCCACAGATTTACAACTCTCTGACTGAAAAAGTTTTTCTCATCTACATTCTAAATGGCCTACCCCTTATTCTTAAATTGTGGCCACTGGTTCTGGACTCCCCCAACATTGGGAACATGTTTCCTGCCTCTAACGGCCCATAAATCAAGGGATATGGGATGAAGGCAGGCATGGGTTACTGATTGTGGATGATCAGCCATGATGAAACAATGAATGGCAGTGCTGGCTCGAAGGGCCAAATGGCCTCCACCTGCACCTATTTTCTATGTTTCTATGTAAATTGTCCTTCATGTGTAGGATATAACTAGTATACGGATGATCGCTGGTCGGCGCGGACTCGGTGGGCCGAAGGGCCTGTTTCCGCGTCGTATTTCTAAGCTAAACTAAACTAAATGGAATGTCAAGGCTCTTTTCTGATATTTATTCATCTTGGGACAGCTGGGAGAGCAACTGCTGAAGTGTCAACTGTGGGAAGGTGGAAGCATCGGGCAATGCATCAGGCAAGCCAAGGGTTGTAACAATCTTGGCTCTCCCTCATCCATCATATTTAATCTTTGGCACACATCCTCAGGTTGGCTGATGTCGGTGCCAAAATATCCGTAAGATTTGAATTCCATTTCTCGAGAAAATGGATGGAATTTCAGGAAACGACCAGGGCCAAGTGAGGAAAAGAGTCTCCCAATATTTCAGCTGGGGTTGGGATGAGAACAGGAGCTTCTGAACTACGCCCGAGTCCATGATCACCAGGAGCGTGAGGCTGATGCCACTGGAAAGAACGTCTAGCGAAGGAATAACACTGGCTGAACTAAGGATCAACAACAGCAATAGAGGTCTAGTTAAAGAAGAATGGTCTGAAGGGTCTCGACCCGAAACGTCACCCATTCCTTCTCTCCACAGATGCTGCCTGTCCCGCTGAGTTACTCCAGCTTTTAGTGTCTGTCTATAATAATAACACATTTCATTTGTCATATGTAGGTTGGCACAGGGTCAACGGTACAATGAAATGTATTTGACAAGACAACGGGTCACCTCAGCAGTAATATCCCAAGGATAAATAAGATTTGAAAAATGACATTAGTAAGGTAAAAAGACAATATTAAAAATAATCAACATATATGATGTGAAATGTGTTTATGAGTTCAGATGCCTGATGGCCTGATGGTAGAAACTGTTCTTAAGTCTGGTGGTACGTGCAGCCATACTCCTATATCGTCTGCCTGACGGTAACAAGGAGAACAGCCTGCGTGCTGGGTGGCTGTGGTCCTTGATGATGCTACGTGCCTTCCGCAGGCACCGCCGGTAGAACATGTCCCGAATGGCCGGGAGACCGTTGCCAGTGATGTGCTGTGCCGTCTCCACCACTCTCTGTGGTGATTCGTGGCCGTGGGCAGAACAGTTCCCGTACCAGACTGTAATGCAGCCCGTCAGCAGGCTCTCGATGGTGCACCTGCAGAGGTTTGTGAGGATGCTGGCGTTCATGCCAAACTTCCTCAGTCTTCTCCGGAAAAAGAGCCGCTGGCGGGCCTTCTTTGTTATTGTGTCCGTGTGCGGTGTCCAGGAAAGGTCCTCAGTGATGTGCACACCGAGGAACTTAAAGCTGCTGACCCTTTCAACCGCAGCATCACCGATGTGGATGAGGAGGTGTCCACTCCCCTGCTGTCTCCTGTTCGAGGTTTAGTTTAGCTTCGGTTAGTTTAGTTTAGAGATACAGCATGGAACCAGGGGCTTCAGCCCACCGAGTCCGCACCGACCAGCGATCCCCGCACACTAGCACCATCCGACACACACTAGGGACAATTTTACAATTTTACCGAAGCCAATCAACCTATAAACCTGTACGTCTTTGGAGTGTGGGAGAAAACCCATGCAGTCGCAGGGAGAACGTGCAAACTCCGTACAAGCAGCATCAGTAGTCATGGTCGAACTCGGGTCTCTGGTGCGTACACTCCCCAAGACCTGCGTAGGTCTTCCCCCGGTGCTCCGGTACCACAAAGACGAATGGGTTTACAGGTTCATTGGCTTTGGTGAAAATTATAAATTATCCCTCACACCAGCATCCTTACAAACTTATACAGGTGCACCATCGAGAGCCTGCTGACGGGCTGCATTACAGTCTGGTACGGGAACTGTTCTGCCCACAGCGGCACGGTAGCGCAGCGGTAGAGTTGCTGCTTTACAGCGAATGCAGCGCCGGAGACTCAGGTTCGATCCTGACTACGGGTGCTGCACTGTAAGGAGTTTGTACGTTCTCCCCGTGACCTGCGTGGGTTTTCTCCGAGATCTTCGGTTTCCTCCCACACTCCAAAGACGTACAGGTATGTAGGTTAATTGGCTGGATAAAATGTAAAAATTGTCCCTAGTGGGTGTAGGATAGTGTTAATGCACGAGGATCGCTGGGCGGCACGGACTTGGTGGGCCGAAAAGGCCTGTTTCCGGCTGTATATATATGATATGATGATATGATAAATCACTACAGAGAGTGGTGTGTGGGATAGTGATGATCACTGGTGGGCACGGACTCGGTGGGCCGAAGGGCCTGTTTCTGCGCTGTAGCTCTAAAGTCTAAAGTCCTGCATGTCATGGCACTTTAAGGACTCAACCGGGCACCTCTTGAGTGGAGGAGACATTCGTCTTCGCCATCATTTTAGACAGTGAGCCCCAGAAACATAGAAACATAGAAAATAGGTGCCATTTTGACCTTTCGAGCCAGCACCGCCATTCACTGTGATCATGGCTGATCATCCACAATCAGTAACCTGTGCCTGCCGTCTCCCCATATCCCTTGATTCCACTAGCCCCACGAGCTCTATCTAACTCGCCAGAGCTCCCCCAGATATTTTATCTCAGCCCCGCCTCACTTTCTATCTCAAATCATAGTTCGATAAATACTGACTCCTTACCAAGGAATATAAAATCCATCTTTTTGTATTCTCTCTTGGTTTGTTAGTCTGCGGCTCACGATACCTACTCTGTGCCCTGTGAGGAAGCAAATTTAGCAGAGTTTGTTTTAGAGATATGAACATAGCATGGACAGGCCATGTTTCCATACTGTAGAACTCTGTGACTTCGTGACTCTATCTATGACCCTATAACATCTATGACTCCACGACTCTGTGACTCTATGAGAGGTAGGGTTGCCAAGTGCCCCATATTAGCCGGGACATCCCGTATATTGGGCTAAATTTGTTTGTCCCATACGGGACCGCCCTTGTCCCATATTAGGCCCTGGGGGCACTGTAGGCTCGGACACTGTAGGCCCGGACACTGTAGGCCCGGGGGCCATTGTAGGCCTGGACATTGTAGGCCCGGACACTGTAGGCCCGGACACTGTAGGCATGTACACTGTAGGCCCGGGGGCCGCTGTAGGCCCAGACACTCTAAGCCCGGACACTGTAGGCCTGGGGGCTGCTGTAGGCCCGGGGGCCGCTGTAGGCCCGGATACTGTAGGCCGGGATACTGTAGGCCGGGACACTGTAGGCCCGGGGGCCGCTGTAGGCCCGGACAGTGTAGGCCCGGAGGCCCGGGCGCCGCCTAACGGAGGTTGCATTGCAACCTGCCTCCTGGCCCGGATGACCGCCATTGGTGGAGCGGGAGCACGTGGCCGCTGGCTGGGTGAGGTCACGTGGGGCGCGGGGCGGTGATGTCACATTTTGTCCCTTATTTGGGAGTGTGAAAGTTGGCAACCCTAATGAGAGGGGCATGTGGTCACAAGGAGGCCATGCAAACTCTGCAGGGACAATGTCCACGTCCAGGGTTGAAATGCGGGCAAGACCACTAACCAGAGTGCTTCGGTGCTGCCCTGTGAAATATCATACGGCAAGGCAAATGAAAGCAGAAAAATAATGTTAGCTTGTTTGGATATTCTACATGAGACTGAAAGGAAACTGCTGGAGGGTTAAGTCATCTGTTCACTGTATTTTCTTTATATGTATTCTATCACATATGGTCTCTGTTAATGCTAGCACATGACTGCAGAAACCGCCATAGTAATGCACAGTAGGTCACTACATTCTGAGCGAGATATCATGTAGATCAAAAGAGGGCTGCCTTGGATAGTAATTGTGTCACAAATGTAATATTTTTTCTGAATATTCATCAAATGTGAATGCCAAGTGACTGTAACAATACAGCTGGTTTGTATTAAAGATTGTACTAATGGGGAAAGTCTGTGCAAACCGCAATCAAAATGGTCTCTCCTCCATGGTCTCTTCAATGCTGAATACATTTCTGTGTCTAATAAGGAAGATTAGTTTTTATCTAGTTTAGAGAAACTGCGTGGAAACAGGCCCTTCGACCCATCGAGTCCCCGCCGACCTGCGATCCCCGCACATTAACACCGCACTGAGGAATTCTCTGCCACAGAAGGCAGTGGAGGCCAACTCACTGGATGCTTTCAAGAGAGAGAAAGATATAGCTCTTTGGGCTAACGGAATCAAGGGATATTTGGGAGAAAGCAGGAACGGGGTACTGATTTTGGATGATCAGCCTTGATCATATTGAATGGCGGTGCTGGCTCGATGGGCCGAATGGCCTACTCCTGCACTTATTTTCTAAGTTTCTTCTACCCTACACACACACACACACACACACTGGGGACAATTTTACATTTATACCAAAGCCAATTAGCCTGCAAACCTGTACGTCTTTGGAGTGTGGGAGGAAACTGGAGATCTCAGAGAAAACCCACGCAGGTCACGGGGAGAACGTACAAACGCCATACAGACAGCGCCCGTAGTCGGGATCAATCCTGGGTCTCTGGCGCTGTAAGGCAGCAGTTCTACCGCTGCGCCACCGTGCTGACTGCACGAGGCACTTTTCCTACTACGCACCAATCTTGGTATTGAGTATTAAGCATCAGACATTGATATTGGGATTTGTAGCCTCATACTGTTGAACAAATTCAATGCAGATCCCTCATATTCACCATGCAATTCTGAAACGTTTTAGACTTTAGATGTACAGTGCGGAGCTAGGACCTTCAGCCCAGCGAGACCGTGCTGACCAATGATCGCCTCGTACACTTGCACTATCCGACACATTAAGGGCAATTTACAATTTTCTTTCACCGAAGGCGATCAACCTACAAACCGAAGCACCCGGAGAAAACCCACAAGAAACCCTTGTGCAGGAAAAATGTTCCCAATGCTGGGGGAGTCCAGTACCAGGGGCCACAGTCTGAGAATAAAGGGGAGGCCATTTAAAACTGAGGTGAGAAGAACAATTTTCACCCGGAGAGTTGTGAGTTTGTGGAATTCTCTGCCATTCACGGGGTGAATGTAAAAGAGAGTTAGATAGAGCTCTAGGGGCTAGCGGAATCAAGGGATATGGGGAGAAGGCAAGCACGGGTTACTGATTGTGGATGATCAGCCATGATCACAATGAATGGCGGTGCTGGCTCGAAGGGCCAAATTGCCTCCTCCTGCACCTATTTTCTATGTTTCTATGTTTTAGAAGAACGTACAAACTCTATGCAGTCAGTTCCCGTGGTCCAGAACAAGGGAATTTTATATGTTTCTATAAGATCCCCCCTCAGTCTTCTAAATTCCAGCGAGTACAAGCCCAGTCTATCCAGTCTTTCCTCATATGAAAGTCCTGCCATCCCAGGGATCAATCTGGTGAACCTTCTCTGTACTCCCTCTAAGGCAAGAACGTCTTTCCTCAGATTAGGAGACCAAAACTGCACACAATACTCCAGGTGCGGTCTCACCAATGCCCTGTACAACTGCAGTAGAACATCCCTGCTCCTAAACTCAAATCCTCTTGCTATGAATGCCAACATACCATTCGCTTTCTTCACTGCCTTACAGAGCTTGCAGCTCCAGAGTCCCGGGTTCGATCCCGACTACGGACAAAGGGCCTGTTTCTGTGCTGTATCTCAGATCTAAACTAAAAATAGTTAGTAATAGAAACATAGAAAATAGAGGCAGGAGGAGGCCATTCGGCCCTTCGAGCCAGCACCTGTATTCATCGTGACCATGGCTGATCATCTACAATCAGTAACCCGTGCCTGCCTTCTCCCCATATCCCTTGATTCCGCTAGCCCTTAGAGCTCTATCTAACTCTTTTTAAAATTCATCCAGTGAATTGGCCTCCACTGCCCTCTGTGGCAGAGAATTCCACAAATTCACAACTCTCTGGGCAAAAAAGTTTTCTTCTCATCTCAGTTTTAAATGGCCTCTCCTTTATTCTTAGACTGTGGTCCCCTGGTTCTGGACCCCCCCAACATTGGGAACATTTTTCCTGCATATCAGCCCCATTGAACTACAGTATCTCCCACCCCACCACCCCCCGCCCCACCCCCCCCCCCCCCCCCCCCACACATACAGAGCCAAAAACAGAAAGAAAAACCATCCCAACACCGACACACAAACAAAAAAACAAAAAAAGACCAACAGACTGGCAGAGAGCCGCAGCCGTTAGGCGCCGCCATACGTGACTTGTATATCCCTTGAATCTCTTATTATTCAGAAATCTGTCTGGGTTTGAGTGAACATAATGAACTCCAGTGGATTAATCAAACATGATTTCCTTATCCTAAGTCTAAGCTGACTTTGATCAATCCTGTTATTCTCTTCATGGTACTCTGTTATTACATTATTATTATGACATTCTTCATTATAGGTTCCAGCATTTTATCTACAACTGCTGTAGAATGATGGCTAACAATTGTCATCTCCCCCCTTTCTTAAATAATACATAAGGTCATAAGGGATAGGAGTAGAATTAGGTCATTCGGCCCATCAAGTCTACTCCACCATTCAGTCATGGCTGATCTATCTCTCACTCCTAACCCCATTCTCCTGCCTTCTGCCCATAACCTCTGACACCTGTACTAATCAGGAATCTATTTATCTCTGCCTTAAAAATATCCACTGACTTGGCCTCCACAGCCTTCTGTGGCAAAGAATTCCAAAGATTCACCATCCTCCCAAATACGCTCACATTTGCCACCCTCTCACCAACTAGAGAGTGGCCTTGACCTACTGTCTACCTCATTGGAGACCCTCAAACTATCTTTACTGGACTTCATCTTGCACTAAACGTTATCCCCTTCACTCAGTGTCTGTACACTGTGGACGGCTTGATTGTAATCATGTATTGTCTTTCCACTGACTGGGTATCACGCAACAAAAAAGCTGTTCGCTGTACCTCAGTACACATGACAATAAACTAAACTGAACTAAATTAAACTAAACTAAACTATTCGTGAATTTGTGGAACACCGAATGAAGATAAAAAAGGGGATCCTCATTCAAAATTGATTTGTACTTTCTTTCATCTCCCTTTCAGATACCGTATTAAGAATTAAAATAATTTGCTGCGTTAAAATAAATAACCGGTTACTCCAGTTTTTTGTGTCTATCTTCGGTTTAAACCGGCATCTGTAGTTCATTCCTACACATCTTATTTTTTCTGGCTGGGATATTAGCTCTGTTAACGGTGCCATTGTGCAGAACACAAAAGATCATTCAGCCCTTTGTGTCTAATGCAGTAACACTACATGAGAGAGGCACGGTGGCACAGCGGTAGAGTTGCTGCTTCACAGCACCAGAGGCCCGGCTTCGATCCCGACTACGTGTCCGCCCTGTGACTGCGTGGGTTTTCTCCGGGTGCCCCGCTTTCCTCCCACACTACAAAGACGTTAATGGGCTTCGGCGAAAATTGTGATTTGTCCCTAGTGTGTCGGATGGTGATAGTGTACGGGGTAATCGCTGGTCGGCGTGGACTCAGTGGGCCGAAGGGCATGTTTCCACGCTGCATCTCTATAATCTAAAGTCTAAAAGTCTTGCAATGTTTAAGAAACATTTAGACAGGTACATGGATAGGATAGGTTTAGAGGGCCGAAAGCAGGCAGGTAGAACTAGTGTAGATAGGGCATGTTGGTCAGCATTGGAAAGATGGGCCAAAGGGCTTGTTTCCCAGTTGTATGACTCTATTCTGCACACTTTGCACTACCTGTTGTACCTACGTACAACTCAATTGTACTCATGTACAGTATGATTTGACGGGATGGCATGGAAATGGTTTCACTGTATCAAGCGTGTTTAATTAGCAATAGTTGTGCGGCACGGTGGCGCAGCGGTAGAGTTGCAGACTTACAGTGCCAGAGACCCGGGTTCGATCCTGACTACAGGTGCTGTGTGTACAGAGTGAGTGTGTTCTCCCCGTGACCTGCGTGGGTTATCTCCGGTTTCCTCCCACACTCCAAAGACGTACAGGTACATGGGTTAATTGGCTTGGTCTAATTGTAAAATTGTCCCTGGTGTGTGTCGGAGAGCGTGTAGAAAAGAACTGCAGATGCTGGTTTAAATCAAAAGTAGACACAAAGTGCTGGAGTAACTCAGTGGTTCAGGCAGCATCTCTGGAGAGAAGGAATGGGTGACGTTTCCCAATCAGACCTTTCTGTCCTGGGCCTCCTCCATTGTCAGAGTGAGGCCCAACGCAAATTGGAGGAACAGCACCTCTTATTTTGCTTGGGTAGCTTACACCCCAGTTGTATGAACATTGACCTCTCTAACTTCAAATAGCCCTTGCTTTCCCTCTCTCTCCATCCCCTCCCCCTCCCAGTTCTCCCACCAGATTTACTGTCTCCGACTACTTTCTATCTCTGTCCCGCCCCCTCTCCTGACATCAGTCTGAAGATGGGTCTCGACCCGAAACGTCACCCATCCCTTCTCTCCAGAGATGCTGCCTGTCCCGCAGAGTTACTCCAGCATTTTGTGTGTAGGATAGCGTTAGTGTACGGGGATCACTGGTCGGCGCGGACTCGATGGGCCGAGAGGCCTGTTTCCACGCTGTATCTCCAATCTAAAGTAAGTTGAGCCTGGACTAACTAAGTATTTAAACTCTAGTTATATTATACTCTAACATCGGTAGCTGAGTTAGCGTGGACTCAGAGAACAACAGGGATGAGGGCTCTCTTTGCAAAACCTGTTGTTTTGGGCTAAATTTCAGGTAGATGTTTAGAATGGGTCCCAATTTTATCGGGATGCATCACAGCATGGTTCGGGAACAGCTCCATCCAAGACCACGAGAAATTGCACAGAATTGTGGACGCAGCCCAGACCATCACACAAACCAACCTCCCTTCCATCGACTCCACCTACACCTCACGCTGCCTCGGCAAGGCCAGCAGCATAATCAAGGACGAGTCGCACCCTGGCCACTCCCTCGTCTCCCCTCTCCCATCGGGCAGGAGGTACAGAAGTGTGAAAACGCACACCTCCAGATTCAGGGACAGTTTCTTCCCAGCTGTTATCAGGCAACTGAACCATCCTACCACAACCCAGAGAGCAGTTGACATCAGATATTTGTTAGCCCAATTCTCCGCAGACTGGACTTGTTGCTAAACATTGCATTCGTGCTGAACAACTTAGGAGCGAGATCCAGAGAAATCTACTCACATAAATTCATGCAAGACTGACAGTCAGTCCATGCAGAAGTGTGAAAACGCACACCTCCAGATTCAGGGACAGTTTCTTCCCAGATGTTATCAGGCAACTGAACCATCCTTCCACGACCAGAGGGCAGACCTGAAATACTATCTACCTCATTGGAGACCCTTGGACTATCTTTGATCGGACGTTACTGGACTTTACCTTGCACTAAACGTTATTCATGTTATTCCCTTATCACGTGTCTGTATGCTGTGGATGGCTCGATTGTAATCATGTATTGTCTTTCAGCTGAATGATGAGCACGAAACAAAAAGCTTTTCACTGTAACCTATTGTCTATTGTCTATTGTAACTTGGTACAAGTGACAATAAACTGCACTGAACTAAACTGAACAGGTTAGCACCCAACTGTACCTCAGCACACATGACAATAACGTAAACTCAAACTTAAAAAACTCTTTGTCAGGAGAAACGTTGGCTGATGAGACGGTGAAAACTTTGCTCTTACTTATTTCCTCCACATTTTCGAGAGCTGAAGAAACATGGAGAATTGCTGAAATAATATGAGGCCCAGCGCTGGAGATTCCCATCGCAGTAAATTCAGTGTCAATTGACATCAGATATTCGTTAGCCCAATTCTCCGCAGACTGGACTTGCTGCTAAACATTGCATTCGTGCTGAACAACGTGCGAGCGATATCAAGGGAAATCTACTCACATAAATCCATGCAAGACTGACAGTCAGTCCATGCAGAAGTGTGAAAACGCACACCTCCAGATTCAGTGTAAGAAAATAACTGCAGATGCTGGTACAAATCGAAGGTATTTATTCACAAAAAGCTCGAGTAACTCAGCAGGTCACGCAGCATCTCAGGAGAGAAGGAATGGGTGACGTTTTGGGTCGAGACCCTTCTTCAGACTGATGTCAGGGGGGGCGGGACAAAGGAAGGATATAGGTGGAGACAGGAATATAGAGGGAGATCTGGGAAGGAGGAGGGGAAATTCAGATTCAGATTCAGATTCACCTCCAGATTCAATAGACAATAGACAATAGACAATATCAGGGACAGTTTCTTCCCAGATGTTATCAGGCAACTGAACCATCCTACCACAACCAGAGAGCTGTGCTGAACTACCATCTACCTCATTGGAGACCCTTGGACTATCTTTGATCGGACGTTACTGGACTTTACCTTGCACTAAACGTTATTCATGCTATTCCCTTATCTCACGTGTCTGTATGCTGTGGATGGCTCGATTGTAATCATGTATTGTCTTTCAGCTGAATGATGAGCACGAAACAAAAAGCTTTTCACTGTAACCTATTGTCTATTGTCTATTGTAACTCGGTACAAGTGACAATAAACTGCACTGAACTAAACTGAACAGGTTAGCACCCAACTGTACCTCAGCACACATGACAATAACGTAAACTCAAACTCAAACTCTTTGTCAGGAGAAACGTTGGCTGATGAGACGGTGAAAACAGTGCCCTTACTTATTTCCTCCACGTTTTCGAGAGCTGAAGAAACATGGAGAATTGCTGAGATAATATGAGGCCCAGCGCTGGAGATTCCCGTCGCAGTAAATTCAGTGTCAATTGACATCAGATATTCGTTAGCCCAATTCTCCGCAGACTGGACTTGCTGCTAAACATTGCATTCGTGCTGAACAACGTGCGAGCGATATCAAGGGAAATCTACTCACATAAATTCATGCAAGTCTGGCAGTCAGTCCATGCAGACCATTTTTTACAAAGAAGTCTTTTGTGGAATGTGAGCGTTCTGGAGAGCGTGAATGGTCCATCCCTGGTCACCCTTGAGAGGTGTGCGTTTTCACATCTTGTAACCATGCGTTGTCTTTCTGCTGACTGGTTAGCGCGCGACAAAAGCTTTTCGCTGTGCCTCGGTGACACGTGTCAATAAACTAAACTCAAAATCAAACTTCTATACCTTTAGCATGAGGGGGGAGAGGGGAGAAGAGGGAGAGTGGAAAATGGTTCAGGGGTTCCACAACCTGTAGGGAACTAAGAGATCTCCTTCTGCTAAAGGAACTTGGGCCAACCATCTGAGATTATTATTTTAGATTATGCTGTAATTTATGGCCTAAAACATTAGTCATGCTTTAACATCGAAAAATAGCGAGTCAGAGGTTTATCTGCATTCTTGCAGGTTACAGCCATTTTTATTACAACCAGCAGCTACTTTGTGAAGAGAAGCAGATTCCAAAGCTTCCTCATGAAGATTCTTTACTTTAAACTTTAGACTTCAGAGATACAGCACGGACACTGGCCCTTCGGCCCATCGAGTCTGTGTCGACCAGCGACCAGCGATCCCCCTGTACACTAACATTATCCTACACAACCAGAGTGTAGTGCTGTACCACTATCTACCCCATTGATGACCCTCGGACTATCCATGTTCGAACTTTGCTGGCTTTTACCTTGCACTAAACGATATTCCCTTATCATCTTACAGAAACGTATAAAATTATAAAAGTACTGGGCAAGCTAGATGCAGGAAAAATGTTCCCAATGTTGGGTGAGTCCAGAACCAGGGGCCACAGTCTTAGAATAAAGGGGAGGCCATTTAAAACAGAGGTGAGAAAAACCTTTTTCACCCAGAGAGTTGTGAATTTGTGGAATTCTCTGCCACAGAGGGCAGTGGAGGCCAAATCACTGGATGGATTTAAGAGAGACTTAGATAGAGCTCTCGGGGCTAGTGGAATCAAGGGATGTGGGGAGAAGGCAGGCACGGGGTATTAATTGGGGACGATTGGCCATGATCACAATGAATGGCGGTGCTGGCTCGAAGGGCCGAATGGCCTCCTCCTCCACCTATTTTCTATGTTTCTATGTTTCTATATATCTATACACTGTAAATGGCTCGATTGTAATCATGTATTGTCTTTCTGCTGGCTGGATAGCACGCTACAAAAGCTTTTCACTGAACCTCAGTACACGTGACAATACACTAAACTAAACTCGGGACAATTTACAATTTTACCGGGGCCAATTAACCTACAAACCTGCACGTCTTTGGAGAGTGGGAGGAAACCGGGGCTCCAGGAGAAAACCCACAGGGGTCACGGGGACAACGTACAAACTCCGTACAGACAGCACCCGTGGTCACGATCGAAGTTTTTGCGTGGAGCACCATGCACCTCCTCTATCTGGGGATCTACCTGAGTCTCACTGAGGGGGCTTGGCAGGCGAATTGGCAGGAGCTGGAGGCGAAGGTCATCGCCCGTGTGGGGCGCTGGTCAGGCCTCCTTGGTGTGTTATCATATCGGGGTAGGGCTTTGGTCATAAACCAGCTGGTGGCCTCTCTGCTGTGGTACCGGCTGGCCACTCTGGTCCCGTCCTTTCGTTTCATCGCCATGATACAGAGGAGGTTAGTTAACTTCTTCTGGGGTGAGAGGAACCACTGGGTCTCTGCTGGGGTTCTGAGTCTCCCGTTGGAGACTGATGTCAGGGGGGGGGCAGGACAAAGGAAGGATATAGGTGGAGACAGGAAGATAGAGGGAGATCTGGGAAGGAGGAGGGGAAATTCAGATTCAGATTCAGATTCAGATTCACCTCCAGATTCAGGGACAGTTTCTTCCCAGATGTTATCAGGCAATTGAACCATCCTTCCACGACCAGAGAGCTGTGCTGAACTACCATCTACCTCATTGGAGACCCTTGGACTATCTTTGATCGGACTTTACTGGACTTTACCTTGCACTAAACGTTATTCATGTTATTCCCTTATCTCACGTGTCTGTACGCTGTGGATGGCTCGATTGTAATCATGTATTGTCTTTCAGCTGAATGATGAGGACGAAACAGAAAGCTTTTCACTGTAACCTATTGTCTATTGTCTATTGTAACTCGGTACAAGTGACAATAAACTGCGCTGAACTAAACTGAACAGGTTAGCACCCAACTGTACCTCAGCACACATGACAATAACGTAAACTCAAACTTAAAAAACTCTTTGTCAGGAGAAACGTTGGCTGATGAGACGGTGAAAACAATGCACTTACTTATTTCCTCCACGCTTTCGAGAGCTGAAGAAACATGGAGAATTGCTGAGATAATATGAGGCCCAGCGCTGGAGATTCCCGTCGCAGTAAATTCAGTGTCAATTGACATCAGATATTCGTTAGCCCAATTCTCCGCAGACTGGACTTGCTGCTAAACATTGCATTCGTGCTGAACAACGTGCGAGCGATATCAAGGGAAATCTACTCACATAAATTCATGCAAGACTGACAGTCAGTCCATGCAGACCATTTTTTACAAATAAGTCTTTTGTGGAATGTGAGCGTTCTGGAGAGCGTGAATGGTCCATCCCTGGTCACCCTTGAGAATGCTCCTTTTCTTTATGAGAGGCCTTATTATGTTATGTTCATCCACAGGCATAAAGGAACTAGCAACGTCATCATGTGCTGTCTTTCCGCTGACTGGATCGCACACAACAAAAGCTTTTCACTGTACCTCCTCGGTACACGTGACAATAGACTAAACCAAACGAAACTCAACTAAACACAAATCCTCTACCTCACTGGATCATTACAGTAAAATAACTTGCAGACCAATGTCACATGCAATGTCAGTGATTTATTGTCAGTGAAAAGCTCTTCTGTTTGTGTGCTGTTCAGTCAAAGAAAAGACGATAGATGATTCCAATCAAGTCGTCTATGGTACACAGATGAAGGATAAAGGGTTCAGAGCAAGATAACGTCCCATAAAGTTTAGTTTAGTTTAGGTTAGTTTAGGTTAGTTTAGTTTAGGTTAGGTTAGGTTAGGTTAGGTTAGGTTAGGTTAGGTTAGGTTAGGTTAGGTTAGGTTAGGTTAGGTTAGGTTAGGTTAGGTTAGGTTAGCTTAGGTTAGGTTAGGTTAGGTTAGTTTAGGTTAGGTTAGGTTAGCTTAGGTTAGGTTAGGTTAGGTTAGGTTATTTTCGCCTTCCATCACAGTGAGGAATGCAGAGGAGTCGCTGTGGTGGATGTTCATGGTAAAATGTATTTTGTGTGTCCTGTTGCTTTTTATTGTTATGACTGTATGGCTAAAGTAATTCCTCGTATGTTGCAAAACATACTTGACTAATAAAGTATGATTGTGATTGTTAGGTTAGGTTAGAATGGGTCAGGTTAAACATAGAAAATAAGTGCCATTCAGCCCTTCGAGCCAGCACCGCCATTCAATATGATCATGGCTGACCATCCATAATCATTACCCCATTCCTGCTTTTTCCCCATATCCCTTCACTCTGTTAACCCTAAGAGCTAAATCTAACTCTCTCTTGAAAACATCCAGTGAATCGGCCTCCACTGCCTTCTGTGGCAAAGAATTCCACAGATTCACAACTCCCTGGGTGAAAATGTTTTTCCACATCTCAGTCCTAAATGGCCGACCCCTTATTCTTACACTGTGACCCCTGGTTCTGGACTCCCCCAACATGGGGAAAAAAATTCCTGCATCTAGCCTGTACAATCCCTTAAGAATTTTAAGGGATTAGGTTAGTTAGTTTATGATTGTCACGTGTATCGAGGTATAGTGAAAAGCTTTTTTGTTGTGCGCTATCCAGCCAAGAAAAAGACTGTACGTGATCACAATCAATCCGTCCACAGTACACAGATAAAGGATACAGGGTACAACATTTAGTGCAAGATAATGTCTGATTAAAGCTAGTTCAAAGGTCTCCAATGATCTACCATCTATCTCATTGGAGACCATCAGACTGTCTTTAATTGGACTTTACTGGATCGCAGCCATGATCGCATTGAATGGCGGTGCTGGCTCGAAGGGCTGAATGGCCTACTCCTGCACCTATTGTCTATTGTCTATTGTCTATTGTCTATTGACTTTATCGTGCACTAAACATCATTCCCTGTAGGCGGCTTGATTGTAATCATGTAGTCTTTCCGCTGATTAGACAGCGCGCAACAAAAAAAGCTTTTCACGGTACCTCGGCAATAATTTAAACTAAACTTATTTCACTAAACTGTCATATGTATAAAGACTGGAGCGGCTCGGCTTGTTATACACTGGAATTTAGAATTTAGAAGGATGAGAGGGGATCTTATATAAGATTATTAAGGGGTTGGACACGTTAGAGGCATGAAACATGTTCCCAATGTTGGGGGAGTCATTCAATGTGATCATGGCTGATCATTCTCAATCAGTACCCCGTTCCTGCCTTCTCCCCATACCCCCTGACTCCGTTATCCTTAAGAGCTCTATCTAGCTCTCTCTTGAATGCATTCAGAGAATTGGCCTCCACTGCCTTCTGAGGCAGAGAATTCCACAGATTCACAACTCTCTGACTGAAAAAGATTTTCCTCATCTCAGTTCTAAATGGCCTACCCCTTATTCTTAAACTGTGGCCCCTTGTTCTGGACTCCCCCAACATTGGGAACATGTTTCCTGCCTCTAATGTGTCCCATCCCTTAATAATCTTATACGTTTCGATAAGATCTCCTCTCATCCTTCTAAAATTATTATTTTAGATTATGCTGTAATTTATGGCCTAAAACATTAGTCATGCTTTAACATCAAAAAAAGGTGAGTCAGAGGTTTATCTGCATACTTGCAGGTTACAGCCATTTTTATTACAACCAGCAGCTACTTTGTGAAGAGAAGCAGATTCCAAAGCTTCCTCATGAAGATTCTTTACTTTAAACTTTAGACCTCAGAGATACAGCTGGGACACTGGCCCTTCGGCCCATCGAGTCTGTGTCGACCAGCGACCAGCGATCCCCCTGTACACTAACATTATCCTACACATCCAGAGTGTAGTGCTGTACCACTATCTACCTCATTGATGACCCTCGGACTATCCATTTTCGGACTTTGCTGGGTTTTACCTTACACTAAACGATATTCCCTTATCATCTTACAGAAACGTATAAAATTATAAAAGTATACTGGACAAGCTAGATGCAGGAAAAATGTTCCCAATGTTGGGTGAGTCCAGAACCAGGGTCACAGTCTTAGAATAAAGGGGAGGCCATTTAAAACTGAGATGAGAAAAAACTTTTTCACCCTGGATTTGTGGAATTCTCTGCCACAGAGGGCAGTGGAAGCCAAATCACTGGATGGATTTAAGAGAGAGTTAGATAGAGCTCTCGGGGCTAGTGGAATCAAGGGATGTGGGGAGAAGGCAGGCACGGGTTATTGATTGGGGACGATCGGCCATGATCACAATGAATGGCGGTGCTGGCTCGAAGGGCCGAATGGCCTCCTCCTCCACCTATTTTCTATGTTTCTATGTTTCTATATATCTATACACTGTAAATGGCTCGATTGTAATCATGTATTGTCTTTCTGCGGACTGGATAGCACGCTACAAAAGCTTTTCACTGAACCTCAGTACACGTGACAATACACTAAACTAAACTCGGGACAATTTACAATTTTACCGGGGCCAATTAACCTACAAACCTGCACGTCTTTGGAGAGTGGGAGGAAACCGGAGCTCCAGGAGAAAACCCACAGGGGTCACGGGGAGAACGTACAAACTCCGTACAGACAGCACCCATGGTCACGATTGAACCCGGGCCTCTGGCGCTGTAAGGCAGCAACTCTACCGCTGCTCCAATGTGCCGCTCACAAATTGGATGAGGTACTGAAGCCTGACCTCCATGATGTCACCATTGGAGGTGGAAGAGTCAGCTTCAATCTCAATGCTGTGTGGCAACAGGCCCTTCGGCCCAACTCATCCACGCCAGCATTGATACCCTATCGGCCCGGTGGCACAGCGGTAGAGTTGCTGCCTTACAACGCTTGCAGCGCCGGAGACCTGGGTTCGATCCCGACTACGGGTGCTGTCTGTACGGAGTTTGTACGTTCTCCCCGTGCTCTGCGTGGGTTTTTTCCGAGATCTTCGGTTTCCTCCCACACTCCGAAGACGTGCAGGTTTGTTGGTTAATTGAATTGCGTTTGAATACTTGGTATAAGCGTAAATTGTCCTTAGTGTGTGCAGGCTTGTGTTAATGTGTGGGGTTCGCTGGGCGGCGCGGACGCGGTGGGCTGAAGGGCCTGTTTCCGCGCTGTATCTCCAAACTAAACTAAACTATCTAAGATGGTTCCCATTTGCCCCCATGTTTGGCCCTTATCTCTCTCAACCTTTCCTCTTCACCATCAGAGTGAGAAGCAAGGCAATGAGAATGACGTTGTGGCCAGGACGTCTGAAGCAGAGTGGCGTCTTTTATCACTCGCCCAGCAGACGATGAAAACCATGTGCAGCAGATTCAACCGAGATCAACCCTGACTAACAAATCCCCACAGCAAAATGAAAAGCGAATCTTTGATGTTGAATAGATCGTCAATGCAAACATTTTCCTTGCATGGCAAGGCTTTGAAATGTTATACTTATTAATTTTGTGAATCCTCAGCTGCATAGAAGCTCAATGCTTTCATCACACATGGTGGTGGTTACCTTAATTCTACGGCAACTCACCACTTGATAGGCAACCCTTAATTAACCAATGCCTTCCTCTGCAACTGCAGACAAGAGCCGGAATTATAACCCGAGAAGGATTCCCCAGTCTCTACGCATGAAACCTCTTGTGACGCGCGCATTCTCCACAGAGAAACAGCACGGAAACAGGCCCTTCGGCCCACCGAGTCCGTGCCGACCGGCGATGCCCGCACACCAACGCCACCCTACACACACTGGGGACAATTTACATTAGTACCAAGCCAATTAACCTTCAAACCTGCACGTCTGTGGAGTCTGGGAGGAAACCGAAGATCACAGAGAAAACACATGCGGTTGTGGGGAGAACGTACAAACGGCTACAGATACAGACAGCTACTCGTAGTCAGGATCGAACTTGGGTCTCTGGCGCTGCGAAGCAGCAACTCTACCGCTGTGCCACCACGGTTTATGTTACTTCAGAGACACAACACGGAAACAGGCCCTTCGATCCATTGTCCTTCGGTACACTAGCACTATCCTCCACACCAGGGAAAATTTACAACATTAACAATTTTACCAAAGGCAGCAGCAGGCTTTAGTTGAGGCAGGTACTATTGGAACGTTTATGAACTATTTGGACAGGTACATCGATAGGACAGATTTAATGGGATATGGGTCAAACGCAGGCAGGTGGGACTAGTGTAGATGGGACATGTTGGTCAGTGTGGGCAAGTTGGGCCGAATGGCCTGTTTCCATGCTTTATGACTATGACTCTCTGACTAAGTGATCTACTTTGAATGTAGTTTAAGTTCAAACCACTTCAAATATTGGTCTCTTTAATGGTTGGGTAGTTGAATGAATTATCTATTGGTCTTTCACTTCATGGAGACAGGTTTCAAACCCAATTGAGCCTCTATGTCACTAGGCTTTGCTCCAAATATTCCTTTGCCAAGCCCTTTAGGATACGAGAGGGCTTAGTTTAGTTTAGTTTTGTTTATTATTATCATGCGTACCGAGGTACAGTGAAAAGCTTTTGTGTCTTGCTTTCCAGTCAGCGAAGACTACACATGATTACAATCAAGCCGTCCAATAAAGCCCCTGTCCCACTCAGGCGATTGTTTAGGCGACTACAGGTGACTAGGCTGTCACCACACGGTCGTCGGGGTGTCGACTGTACGGTTGTGAGTCGTCTCCAAAGAGTCGTAGCGTTATTCTGGTCGCCGCTGGATTTTGACATGTTTAAACATTTTCGGCGACTGTTGATTTGACGCCAACGATCGTAGCTTGACGTCTCCTGACGGGGGCGCTGTCGTAGGTTGTCGCCAGGTGACGTCGGTTGTCACCGGTGCTGACTTCGGTGAATTCCATTGGCGACTACCTACGTCAACCGGCGACAGGTGAATTCCATTGACGACCGCCTACGTCAACCGGCGACAGGTACCGGCGTCAAAACCGGAGGCCAAAATGACGTGAATTGTCTTCAGTTGTTGCCGACAGGGTCGTAGCTTGTCGTAGCTTGTCGCGGGTAGACGTAGGTTGACTTCGGCTGTCGTAGGTTATCGCCTGCGTGGTCGTAGGTTGTCGTAGGTGCGGTCGTAGGTGGACGTCCGAAGTCTCGACGATTGGGTCGCCGGTTGTCGGTAGCTTGCCGTGGCTTGACGTCGACAAGGTGGTAGGTTGTTGTAGCTTCTCGCAGACATTGTCGTGGGGCGGGGGGGGGGGGGTTCAGTCGCTGTTTTTTCGGCGACCTGCTACGACTACGACAGTCGCCGGCAGTCGCCTAAAAAAACGCCTAAATGGGACAGGCCTTTAAAGTGTACAGATACAGGATAAAGGGAATAACGTTCAGTGCAAGGTAAAGTGAAGTAATGTCCGATTAAAGATAGTCCAAAGGTCTCTGATGAGCTAGACGGTAGGTCAGGACCACTCCCCAGTTGGTGATAGGATGGTTCAGTTAGGAAGAGACTGTGCCTTTTCACACTTCTGGAAGAGGGGGGAAGAGGGGGTGACTGGGGTGAGACTGATCCTCGTTTATGCTGCTGGCCTTGCCGAGGCAGCTTGAGGTGTAAATGGAGTCAATGGAAGTGAGGTTGGTTCGTGTGATGGTCTGGGCTGCGTTCACAATTCCTTGCAATTTCTTGCGGTCTCGGGCGGTGCTGTTCCCAAACCAAGCTGTGATGCATCCCGATAAAATTGGGAACCATAGTAAAAATCAACCTAAAATTAGGTGAAAGGTTTGATATGCTTGGATAGAGTGGATGCGGAGAGGATGTTTCCACTAGTGGGAGAGTCTAAGACTAGAGGTCACAGCCTCAGAATTAAAGCACGTCTTTTAGATTTAGATTTAGAGATACAGCGCGGAAACAGGCCCTTCGGCCCACCGAGTCTGCGCCGCCCAGCGATCCCTGCACATTAACACTATCCTACACACACTAGGAACAATTTTTACATTTTACCCAGCCAATTAACCTACATACCTGTACGTCTTTGGAGTGTGGGAGGATCCCGAAGATCTCGGAGAAATCCTATGCAGGTCACGGGGAGAACGTACAAACTCCGTACAGACGGCGCCCATAGTCAGGATCGAACCTGAGTCTCCGGCGCTGCATTCGCTGTAAGGCAGCAACTCTACCTCTGCGCCACCGTGCCGCCCTTGGGACCTTCCATTGGAAGGAGATGAGGAGGAATCTCTTTAGTCAGAGCACCACTGTGCAGTCTTTAAAAACGAGGGTTCATCCTGGATTTGAACCCAGGACCTCTTGCACCCTAAGCCAGAATCATACCCCTAGACCAAAGGGCAGGTTGATGAGATATTATTGTTAAATATTATTGTTACAGAGAAACTGCACTAAAGGTACTCAAGGGCTATCTAAGGTTAAGGACACAAAGTGCTGGAGTAACTCATTGGGTCAGACAGCATCTCAATATTTATCTGTAGTGTTTAATATCTGTTGTAAGTACGAAGTTGCTCCTGTACCTCGGTTTTATGTTTTCAATTTATTAAAAATAACTTTCTTGTTTCACTCCTACTCCACTTTCTTTCTCATCTATTTCTTTTTTCTCATCCTTATTTGCAATTGAATTCTCCCCCAGTACTCTCACAACTTAATCTCACTCTGCACAGCCTTCATCTCTCAATCCTGCAATCTGTTTGCTTAAGGTGATACCATCCAGGTACATGAGCCGAATTCCCCATCACTGTTGTCAGAAGCAAATCGTCTGTTCAACAGCATTGCTAAAAGTACCAAACTCGCAGGACGGTGTCAGCACTCATCTCTGCAACTGGGTCCTCGACTTCCCGGCCAACAGACCCCAATCAGTGAGGATAGGGGACACATCGTCTCCCACGATAATCCTCAACACTCGGACAAGGCTGTGTTCTCAGCCCCCTTCTTTGCTCCTTGTACACCCACGATCGTGCAGTCACGTATAGTACAAATCCATTTCATTTCACAAATTCGAGGACAACGCCACCATTGTGTATCAAATAATGACGAGACGGAGCGCAGGAAGGAGATTGAGAACCTCGTGTCCTGGTGTTGAGACAACAACCCTTTTTTCAATGTCAGCAAGACAGAGGAGATAGTGATTGAGTTCAGGAAGCCAAGCGGTACACATACCCTGGTATACATTCATGACGTCGAAGTAGAGAAGCTTGAAAGCTCTGGGTTTTCAAGAATCCACAATAGTCAGGAAATGGTGTTAGGTAAACTGTTGGGACTAAAGGCAGATAAATCCCCAGGGCCTGGTGGTCTGCATCACAGGGTACTCAAGGAGGTGGCCCTGGAAATCGTGGATGCATTGGTGATCATTTTCCAAAGTTCTCTCGACTCTGGATCAGTGGAGGGTGGCCAACGTAAAC
>NC_135959.1:7191988-7321988 GCF_053455715.1 Rhinoraja longicauda | reverse complement strand
TTCAGACTGATTATGGTGAGGGGGGTGGGGGAGAAAGCTGGAAGAGAGGTGGGGGACAGGACAAAACCTGGTGAGTAATAGGTGGATACAAGTGAGGATGTCTGACATGTTAATGGCTGGAGTTACTCCAGCTTTTTTTTTGTCTATCTTCGGTTTAAACCAGCATCTGCAGTTCCTTCTTACACAAGAGTCTTCAAGTGTTTAGTTGTCATTGGCCCCTGGAGCAGAACAATGAAATTCTTGCTTGTTTCAGTCTATAAATACCCAATGACTTGGCCTCCACAGCCGTCTGTGGCAATGAATTCCACAGATTCACCGCCCTCTGGCGAAATATATTCCTCCTCTTCTTCTATCTGAAGGTACTTCCTTTTATTCTGAGGCTGTGGCCTCTGGTCCTAGATTCTCTCACTAGTGGAAACATCCTCTCTGCGTTCCACACTATCTAGGCCTTTCACTGTTCAATAAGGCTCCTTCGAAACTCCAGCGAGTGCAGGCCCAGTGCCTTCAAGCGCTTATCGTATGGTAATCTCATCATTCCTGGGAACATTCTCATCAACTGTCAAAAGTGAGGAACTGTTTCTTCCACAATAGACAAAAAGTGGCTTTCAAATCCGTCTGCGATCAGGCAGAAAGTGAGTGCTCTCGTTATTAAACAATTGGTCTTCTATTGATCGCGATAAGTGCCTCAAATGAACAGCACTGTAAGCAGCAGAGGACAAAGGGACATTGATTCAGAGAGTGGATGCAAGGCACAGAACCCCTGTGCAGAGCTAAGATTTGGCTGGGAAAACGGGTCAGCTTGCAAACTCATTTGCAGCACGAAAATATCATTGCTTGCTTCAAATCTACCTTTTCGCGGATGGCTGTGGCAACTTTTTTTAACCTTTATTCTCCTGAGGTTTTCCCCTTTCATTCCTGACATCTCCCTCTTCTACTAAAGGCATCTTGCTGATGTAAAAACATCTCAAGTAGCTGTCCTATATCAGCGTGTGCGGACTCGGTGGGCCGAAGGGCCTGTTTCCGCGGCGTATCTCTGAACTAAACTAAATTAGACCTAATGGTATGAACGTTGAATTCTCCAATCTCAGGTAACTGACCGACCAAACAATCCCCTCCCCGTCCTCCCCCCCCATCCCGCCCCCCCCCCACCCCTCCCTGTTCCCCACTGAGTTTCGCATCCATGTCTCCCCTTCCCCCTCCCTCTGACCCCTTCCACCTATATTCCTTCCTCTGGCTTCACAATTTGCAACTCTGGTTTATTTTCACCCACATGTTTAGACCTTAATGTTGTATCCTTAATGTTTTGATGTGTTTATGCTTTATTCTTAATTGTTAACTGTATGTTTGTGTTGTCATTTGTGAGCGGAGCACCAAGGCACATTCCTTGTATATGCACATACTTGGCCAATAAACTCATTCATTCATTCATTCATTCATTCATTCATTCATTCATTCATTCATTCATTCATTCATTCATTCATTCATTCAATCATTCATTTATTCATTCATTCATTCATTTATTCATTCATTCATTCATTCATTCATTCATTCATTCATTCATTCATTCATTCATTCATTCATCTTTGCCTCACGCTTTTTGTCTCTTCATTATCTGACCATTGTCCAGCCATTAACATGTCAGACACCCTCACCTGTATTCACCTATTACTCACCAGGTTTTGTCCTGTCCCAATAGACAATACAGTAGAGCGTAGGCCATTCGGCCCTTCAACCCAGCACCACCATTCAATGTGGTCATGGCTGATCATTCTCAATCAGTACCCCATTCCTGCCTTCTCCCCATACCCCCTGACTCCGCTATCCTTAAGAGCTCTATCTAGCTCTCTCTTGAATGCATTCAGAGAACTGGCCTCCACTGCCTTCTGAGGCAGAGAATTCCACAGATTTACAACTCTCTGACTGAAAAAGTTTTTCCTCATCTCCGTTCTAAATGGCCTACCCCTTATTCTTAAACTGTGGCCCCTGGTTCTGGACTCCCCCAACATTGGGAACATGTTTCCTGCCTCTAACGTGTCCAACCCCTTAATAATCTTATATGTTTCGATAAGATCCCCTCTCATCCTTCGATAAGGTCCCCCACCTCTATTCCAGCTTTCTCCTCCCCCCCCCCCCCTCACCATAATCAGTCTGAAGAAGGATCCTGACCTGAAACATCACCTATTCACGCGACCTTCAGAGATGCTGCCTGACCCGTTGAGTTACTCCGGCACTTTGGGACTTTTTTGGGGGTAAACTAGCATCTGCAGTTCCTTTTGTCTCCAAGCATCCTTTTATATTGATCCTACAGTCTTTATGTTTTATTATCCCCATATTATCATCAACATCTACCAGATTCCACCACTCACCCACACATTGACCTATTGGCCAATTAATCTACCAACCCATAAGGACTTGATCTTCTAGAGGTGTATAAAATCAGGAGGGCAATAGATAGTGTGAACGCACAGTCTTTTACCCAGGGCAGGGGAATCATGAACCGGAGGACATAGGTTTAAGGTGAGAGGGGAGAGATTTAATAGGAACCTGAGGGGCAACTTTTTAACTCAGAAGGAGGTGGGTATATGGAATGAGCTGCCAGAGACGGTAGTTGAGGCAAATACCATAACAAGATTTAAAATATATTTGTGCAGGTATGATGTATTATGGATAGGAATATGGATCCTATATTCCTATAGGTATATGGATAGGAAAGGTTTAGAGTGATTTGGGCCAAATGTGGGCAGGTAGGATTAGCATAGATGGGGCTAGATAGAGCACTTAAGGATAGCGGAGTCAGGGGATATGGGGAGAAGGCAGGAACGGGGTACTGATTGAGAATGATCAGCCATGATCACATTGAATGGTGGTGCTGGCTCGAAGTGCCGAATGGCCTACTCCTGCAATATTGTCTATTGGCATCTTGGATAGAATGTGCAAGTTGGGCCGAAGGACCTGTTTCCGTGCTGTATCACTCTGTAACTGTGACTACATGGGTTTTGCTTGGGTATTCCAGGCGAATATTTAGTTTAGTTTAGTTTAGTTTAGAGATACAGCGCGGAAACAGGCCTTTCGCCGCTTCGAGTCTGCACAGACCAGCGATCCCCGCACATTAACACAATCCTACACACACTAGGGTCAATCTACATTTATACCAAGTCTACTTACCTACAAACCTGTACGTCTTTGGAGTGTGGGAGGAAACTGAAGATCTCGGAGAAAATGCACGCAGGTCACGGGGAGAACGTACAAACTCCGTACAGACAGCGCTTGTAGTCAGGATCGAACCGGGGTCTCTGGTGCTGCAAGCGCTGTAAGGCAACAACTCTACCTCGCCAACTGTCTGCCTGTCCTTTCTACTGCTTTTTATATTTTAAGTATGTGTTAAAGTATGTTTTAGTGTTTCTTGGTTTGTTTTATGTGGGGTTTGAGGGGGGGGGGGAGTCGGGGGGATCTTTTTTTCAATCTCTTACCTCGACGGAGATGTGATTTTTCTCCGTGTCATATCTCCGTCCCCACTGCGGCCTAACGTTGAGGAATCGGCGGCCTTTCCTGGAGACCGGCCCGGCGCTTCATGCCGCGGGCGCGGCGCAGACTTTAACATCAGGAGCGGCGATCCTTTGCCGAGGATCGTCTGTGAGGAGCTCCAACCGTGGAGCCTGTGGACTTTAACACCGTGAAGTCTCTGGTAAGAAGAGGCCGGCTCGGGAGCTCCATGCCGCGGAGAGATTTTATCAACCGTCCCAACGCGGGAGTTTCGATCATCCCGACACGAGGGCCTCGGACCGTCGTTAGCGGCGACTGCGGACGGTTCCACAGCCCCGACCGCGGGTGAACAAAGAGGAAGTTGATTGAACTTTATTACCTTCCATCACAGTGAGGAATGTGGAATCCGCTGCGGTGGATGTTTATGTTAAATTTTATTCGATGTGGCTGTGTGTCTTGTTGCTTTTCACTTAGTATGGCTGTGTGGTAACTCAAATTTCACTGCACCTTAATTGGTAAAAGACATTTGGACGGTTACAGGGATAGGAAAGATTTGGAAGGATAAGGGCCAAATGCAGGCAAATGGGTATTAGTTTGGATGGTATTTATTCACAAAATGCTGGAATAACTCAGCAGGTCAGGCAGCATCTCAGGAGAGAAGGAATGGGTGACGTTTCGGGTCGAGACCCTTCTTCAGACTGATGTCAGGGGGGCGGGACAAAGGAAGGATTTATGTGGAGACAGGAAGACAGTGGGAGATCTGGGAAGGGTGAGGGGGAGAGAGGGACAGAGGAACTATCTAAAGTTAGAGAAGTCAATGTTCATACCGCTGGGTTGCAAGCTGCCCAGGCAAAATATGACGTGCTGTTCCTCCAATTTCTTCAGACCTTTTATTCAGATTTGTGCCAGCATCTGCAGTTATTTTCCTACACTATTAGTTTAGACAGGGAATCTTGTTGAGTACGGACTAGTTGGGCTGAAGAACCTGTTTCCATGCTGTGGGCTCTATAACTCTCAGCAATTGATACTGAAGTAGATGGGAAAGACTTAAATGCACAATTTGGGATTTGCTCCACCACATAAGTCGTTCACCTTCCTTCGTCATACCTCCTAACAACCACATAAAGGTTTTCAAATGCCCAAACCGGTCATTATTTGTGGTTGATCCAAACTTCTCTCCTCCTCATGAGATGTTTCGAGGTTATTAGTGGGCAGGGAGAATCAACTCCGGGAGCCAAGCACACAAACACTGTCTGGCTGGGCTGACGAATGAAGGAGGCTAGGGAAATCCTTGTGAACGTGGGTGTTAACTTGAAATAAGGAGAGGGAACCATGCTCAGTGATTTATGGGTCTCTGCATTGGGAATAATTTAACCTGAGGTTTCGGCTCTGGAATCAATTATTAGCAGAAAGGTACGCTGCACATAAATGTTGTTTATTTTAGGAAGTTTAACTGGACTGTTAAGAGAAATGACTTAACATTGATGTGGAACAACTCTGCTAAATCAATATTTTCTCTTCAGTGTGTAATATGATTTGTGGTTTTTCCAGTAGCACTGTAGAGAGCAAGGTGTGATGTTGTTGTTGACAGTGTGAGGAGCGATGTAACTAACACAAGTTGTCCCATTTCGTATCCCAAATTGTGCATTCTCTGCCTCAGAAGGCAGTGGAGGCCAATTCTCTGAATGCATTCAAGAGAGAGCTAGATAGAGCTCTTAAGGATAGCGGAGTCAGGGGGTATGGGGAGAAGGCAGGAACAGGGTACTGATTGAGAATGATCAGCCATGATCACACTGAATGGCGGTGCTGGCTCGAAGGGCCGAATGGCCTCCTCCTGCACCTATTGTCTATTGTCTATTGTGTTGCAATATTTTATTATTTTTTTTCATATTTCAGATACAGCGCGGAAACAGGCCTTTTCGGCCCACCAAGTCCGCGCCGCCCAGCGATCCCCGCACATTAACACTATCCTACACACACTAGGGACAATTTTTTACATTTACCCAGTCAATTAACCTACATACCTGTACGTCTTTGGAGTGTGGGAGGAAACCGAAGATCTCAGAGAAAACCCACGCAGGTCACGGGGAGAACGTACAAACTCCTTACAGTGCAGCACCCGTAGTCAGGATCGAACCTGAGTCTCCGGCGCTGCATTCGCTGTAAGGCAGCAACTCTACCGTTGCGCCACCGTGTCGCCCTGTAGGCTTAATGTTAGGAACGCATTATTCTCTCGACCTTTTGGACAGGAGACTCAAGAAGTGTCAATACAACAATGTCGGCAAGACAAAAGGAGGTAGTGATCGACTTCAGGAAGTGAAGTGGTTCACATACCCCAGCTTACATTGGCGGTGCCAAAGAAGAGATGGATAAAAACTTCAAATTCCCTGGAGTAAATATAACCAACAACTTCTCCTGGACCGCCCATATTCAAGCAACGGCAAAGAAAGCTTAGGAGGCTCCTCGGAAGGCTTAGGAGGTTCGGGATGCATCGCAGTTTGGTCTGGGAACAGCTCCATCCAAGACCGCAAGAAATTGCGTAGAATTGTGGACGCAGTGGGAGGTTCCCTTCCATGGACTCCAATTACACCTCACGCTGCCTCGGCAAGGCCAGCAGCATAATCAAGGACCAGCCGCACCCTGGCCACTCCCCATTCTCCCGTCTCACATCGGCCAAGAGGTTTTGAAAACACGTACCTCCAGATTCAGGAAAAATTTCATTGTAGCTGTTATTAGGCAACTGAACGGCCCTCTCACCAGCTCGAGTGTGGTCCTGACCTCCCATCTACCTCACTGGAGACTTTTGAACTATCTTTAATGGGACTTCACTGTTATATCTTGCACTGAATGTCATACTCTTTATCCTTTATTTCCGCACTGTGGACGGCTTGATTGTCTTTTCTCTGAAGGTAGACACAAAATGCTGGAGTAACTCAGCGGGTCAGGCAGCATCTCGGGAGAGAAGGAATGGATGACGTTTCGGGTCGAGACCCTTCTTCAGACTGGTGTCAGGGGAGGGGTCTTTCGCAGTACCTCGGTACACATGACAATAAACTCTAAACTAAACTAAACTTTACCGGATTTTATCTTGCACTAAATGTTGCACCTTTTATCCTTTATCTGTGTACTGTGGACGGATTGATTGTGATCACGTACAGTCTTTTTCTTGACAGGATGGCGCACAACAAAAAAGCTTTTCACTGTACCTCGATACACGCGACAATAATAAACTAACTAACCTAATCCCTTAAAATTCTTGAGGGATTGGACAGGCTAGATGCAGGAAAAACGTTCCCCATGTTGGGGGAGTCTAGATCCAGGGGTCACAGTTTAAGAATAAGGGGTCGGCCATTTATGACCGAGATGAGGAAAACCATCTTCACCCAGAGTGTTGTGAATCTGTGGAATTCTCTGCCACGGAAGGCAGTGGAGGCCAATTCGCTGGAAGTTTTCAAGAGAGAGTTAGATTTTAGGGCTGACGGGAGCAAGGGATATGGGGAGAAAGCAGGAACGGGGCACTGATTTTGGATGATCAGCCATGATCATATTGAACGGCGGTGCTGGCTCGAATGGCCGAATGGCCTACTCCTGCACCTATTGTCCATGTTTCTATGTTTCTATGGCCCACGAAGAGTTCCAAGCATTTGCTGTTTTTATTTCAGAAAACCAGCACCTGCAGTTCTTTCCGATTCTATCCCGTAAACCCCACTGATCACCGATGGTCATATTGTGAGCGGAGGGTGCAAGTAATTACTCGGTTCAGGAATGTTTGTCTTATTAATTTTCACTTTAACACCATTTGCTCTTGAGTACGTGCCTTCAATTTACAAAGCCATTTTTCACGTTAACGAACATTTCACCACTCTTAAATTCTCGCGCGTTTCTCTCACCCTCTGCGGCTTACGATAATGTTGATTAATGAACTGTTTTCAAGGAAACCACCTTTTCTTCCGCCGAGGAATAGCTTGCATAATCATGAGCGATGGTCCGTGAATTCTCAAAGATTAAGGAATGTTGTGGTTGAAGATACCAAGCAGTACGGATAATAGTTGAGTAATAACAAGGATGGTATGTTAGCTTTCATAGCAAGAGGATTTGAGCATAGGAGCAGGGAGGTTCTGCTGCAGTTGTACAGGGCATTGGTGAGACCGCACCTGGAGTATTGCGCACAGTTTTGGTCTCCTAATCTGAGGAAAGACATTCTTGCCATAGAGGGAGTACAGAGAATGTTCACCAGATTGATTCCTAGGATGGCAGGACTTTCATATGAAGAAAGACTGGATAGACTCGGCTTGTACTCGCTGGAATTTAGAAGACTGAGGGGGGATCTTATAGAAACATATAAAATTCTTAAGGGGTCGGAGAGGGTAGATGCGGGAAGATTGTTCCCGATATTGGGGGAGTCCAGAACCAGGGGTCACAGCTTAAGGACAAGGGGGAAGTCTTTTAGGACCGAGATGAGAAAACATTTCTTCACACAGAGAGTGGTGAGTCTGTGGAATTCTCTGCCACAGAAGGTAGTTGAGGCCAGTTCATTGGCTATATTTAAGAGGGAGTTAGATGTGGCCCTTGTGGCTAAAGGGATCAGGGGGTATGGAGAGAAGGCAGGTACAGGTTACTGAGCTGGATGATCAGCCATGATCATATTGAATGGCGGTGCAGGCTCGAAGGGCCGAATGGCCTCCTTCTGCACCTATTTTCTATGTTTCTATGTTTCTATGAACTGCAGATGCTGGTTTATACCGAAGATAGACACAAAATGCTGGAGTAACTCAACGGGTCAGGCGGCATCCCTGGAGAAAATGGATAGGTGACGTTTCGTGTCGGGACCCTTCTTCAGACTGAGAGGGGGGTCTGGTTTAGTTGAGCTCATTTTGGAGATGCATCATGGAAACAGGCCCTTTGTCCCCTCGAGTCCATGCTGACCATTGATCACCCGCTCCCAATAATTCTAGGTTATTCCACTTTCTCACCTACTCCATATACACTAGGGGGCAATTAACCGATAAACTTTCACGCCTTTGGGATGCGGGAGGAAACCGGAGCACCCGGAGGAAACCCAGATGGTCACTGGGAGAACGTGCAAACTCCACGCAGGTGACACCATAGTCAGGATCGAACCCAGATCTCTAGCGCTGTCAGGCAGCCACTCTGTTGTTGTTGTTGTTGTTGTTGTTCGTCCTTCGGGTTCGAAGATGACCATGACTTCACTTTCAGTTGGAGGATTGGTGACTGTGGGTCCGGAAGTGACCGGTGAGGCCAATCTGGGCCCGGAAGGCACGCCCACACGTAGGGCACAAGTGGATGGGTGCTGCAGTGGAAGTGGAGGAGACCATCACAAAAAAATCTCTGATGATGGTCTCCTTCACCTTTGTGACAGCTTGCAGGCGCCTGAGGTTGAACAGCCTGCTGTCAGTCCTGTACCTGATGTGCATTCCATCCTATCAGTCACGGTAGGCATCAGTCAGCATGGCAGAGAAGACCATGCTGAAGAGTGTAGGGGCAAGAACACAACCTTGCTTCACGCCGTTTGTCACTGGAAAGGCTTCCGACTCGTCTCCATCGCCACTACCGCTGCACCAACTTGCCACTGTAGCAAAGGCCTGGTCTTAGGTGTTCCACCTTGTTGTCCAGTTCGTGTACATTGGCCTGAAGGATGTCACATGTTCACATACATCCATGCTTTAGTCTTACCTGAAGGCCTATCCAACGCTTCCAGGTGCGGTCCTTGTGTTTCCCAAAGGTTGTTAGCCAAAAGTGATCAGTCATAGTGTCAGAGAGGCAGACAGCATGGAAACAGGCCCTTTGGCTCAACTTGTGCATGCTAACCAAGAAGGCCGTCTAGTTTCGTTTAGCGGTGTAGTGCAAATTTAGGCCCTTTGGCCCACCGTGTCCGAGCCGATCCAATGATCACACTAGTTCTATCCCACACACGAGGAGCAATTTACAGACGCCAATTAATCTATAAACACGCACGTCTTTGGGATGTGGGAGAAAACAGGAGCACCAAGAGGAAACCCACGCGGTCATGGGGAGAACGTGCAAACTCTGTACAGAGAGCACCAGTAGTCAGGATCGAACATGGGTCACTGGCGCTGTAAGACAACTCTATCGCTGCACTAACTACAAATTACAGGCAATTACAGAGGCCAATTAACCTGCAAACCCGCTCTTTCTTGGGATGGGGGTGGAAACCGGAGCGCCAGGAGAAAACCCAAGCAGTCATAGGGAGAGCGTACAAACTCCATACAGACAGCACCCGTAGTCAGGATTGAACCTGGGTCTCCGGTCCTGGGAGGCAACTACTCTACCGCTGTGTCGCTGTGCCGCCCCTGCTGTGCTACTGCATTTGACCCTTATCCCTCAAAGCCTTTCATATCCACGTATTTAATCCATGCCCCTTAACAGCTGTCATTAGGGGATTGGACACATTAGAGGCAGGAAACATGTTCCCAATGTTGGGGGAGTCCAGAACAAGGGGCCACAGTTTAAGAATAAGGGGTAGGCCATTTAGAACGGAGATGAGGAAGAACTTTTTCAGTCAGAGAGTGGTGAAGGTGTGGAATTCTCTGCCTCAGAAGGCAGTGGAGGCCAGTTCGTTGGATGCTTTCAAGAGAGAGCTGGATAGAGCTCTTAAGGATAGCGGAGTCAGGGGGTATGGAGAGAAGGCAGGAACGGGGTACTGATTGAGAGTGATCAGCCATGATCGCATTGAATGGCGGTGCTGGCTCGAAGGGCTGAATGGCCTACTCCTGCACCTATTGTCTATTGTCTATTGTCATTGTACCTGCTTTAACCATTTCCCCCTGACTGCACATTCCATTTACTACCCTCTCTGTGAAAGGTTTTGGTTTAGTTTGGAGATACAGCACAGCAACAGGCCCTTCGGCCCATCGGGTCCACTCCCAACATCAATCACCAATTCACACTAGTTCCATGTTATCCCATTTTCTCATCCGCATTTACAATATTGTGTTCAGTTCTGGGCACCGCGTTATAGAAAATATGTTGTCAAGCTGGAAAGGGTTCAGAGAAGATTTACAAGGATGTTAACAGGGCTACAGGGTCTGAGCTATCGCAAGAGGTTGAGTAGGGCTGGGACTCTTCCTTGGAGCGCAGGAGGATGAGGGGTGATTATATAGAGGTGTATAAAATCATGAGAGGAATAGATCGGGTAGATGCACAGAGTCTCTTGCCTAGAGTAGGTCAATCGAGGACCAGATGACATAGGTTTAAGGCGAAGGGGAGGAGATTCAATAGGAATCTGAGGGGTAACTTTTTCACTTTCACACAAAGGGTGGTGGGTGCATGGAACAAGCTGCCAGAGGAGGTGGTTCAGGCGGGGTCTATCCCAACGTTGAAGAAACAGTTGGGCAGGTACAAGGATAGGGCAGGTTTGGAGGGATATGGACCAAACGCAGGTGGGACTAATGTAGCTGGGACATTGTTGGCCGGTGTGGGCGAGTTGGGCCGAAGGGCCCGTTTCCACACTGTATCACTCTATCACTCTATGACTCTATCCTCCCCCCTACACACTGGGGCCAATTAACTTACAAACCCGCACGTCCTTTGGAACTGCGGCTCATCTGTGAAGTAACATGATACCTCTGCCTGTGTTAAATGGCCCTATATAAATGCAATCTCTTGTTGCTGTCAGTAAGCATTGTGGTAAACCATTTCCTGTGCTGTTCACAAGAGTACTCTATCCCCTAATGAGAAGCTAATGTGTTCAATCGCTCTTTAGAGGCAGATTTTATTTTGGAGTTGCGGTAACTTTGTGATATGTTTAGAGATACAGCTCGGAAACAGGGCCTTTCAGCCCACCGAGTCTGCACCAACCAGCGGTCCCGCACAATAACACTATCCTACAAACATTAGGAACACCCGGAGTGTGGGAGGAAACCGAAGATCTCGGAGAAAACGCACGCAGGTCACGGGGAGAACGTACAAAGTCCGTACAGACAGCGCCCCGTAGTCGGGATCAAACCCGGGTCTCCGGCGCTGTAAGCACTGTGAGGCAGCAACTCTACCGCTGCGCCACCGTGCCGCTGCGATACGTGACTCTCCCAAAACATTCACCGTGACACGTGCAGCCTTTTTTTTGAACTTTGCGTTCACAGACTGGATTTGTAAACTGGGGACTCTTTAGAAAACGAATGAAAAGCAGATGTCCCAGATGCTGACTGACTATCAGGAGGTGAACGTGATGTTTTCATTTGAGGACCTTGATGCACATTATCCTGAAGCTATTTATGTTAGTTATTATCAAAAATGCACTTCACCTTGCATTATTATTTCTCCTTCCTAATATCCCCTTGCAGACTATATTTGGAACAGAGTCTTTTACCGAGAGCAGGGGATTCAAGATCCAGAGGACAATGGCTTAACGTGAGAAGGGGGGAAAATGTAATAGGGATCTGAGGGACATTATTTGTTTCCATTCAGAAAGGGGGAGAGAGAGAGGGGGAGAGAGAGGGGGGAGAGAGGGGGGAGAGAGAGGGAGGGGGGAGAGAGAGGGGAGGGGAGAGAGAGGGGGAAGGGCAGAGAGAGAGGGGGGAAGAAAGAAAGGGGGAAGAGAGAGAGAGGGGAGAGAGAGGGAGGGGGAGAGGGGGAGAGGGGGAGAGGGGGAGAGGGGCGAGAGAGAGGGCAGAGAGAGAGAGGATGAGAGAGAGGGGGGAGAGAGAGAGGGTGAGAGAGAGAGGAGGAGAGAGAAAGAGGGGTGAGAGAGAGAGAGGGTAAAAGAGAGAAAGGGAGAGAGAGAGGGGGAGAGAGAGAGGGGGCAGGGATGATCTTATAGAGCTGCATTCAATCATCACTGAGTCTTTTACTCTCAGTGGGTGAATCAAGATCCAGAGGACAAGGGAAAGATTTAATAGGAACCTAAGATCATAAGTGATAGGATAGAATTAGGCCATTCAGCCCATCAAGTCTACTCCGCCATTCAATCATGGCTGATCTATCTCTCCCTCCTAACCCCATTCTTCTGCCTTCTCCACATAACCCCTGACACCCTACACTAATCAAGAATTTAACTATCTCTGCCTTAAATATATCCACTGAATTTGCCTCCACAGCCTTCTGTGGCAAAGAATTCCACAGATTCACCACCCTCTGATTAAAGAAATTCCTAATTTCCTTCCTAAAAGAACATCCTTTAATTCTGAGGCTGTGACCTCTAGTCCCAGACTCTCCCACATCCACTCTATCCAAACCTTTCACTAATCTGCATGTTTCAATGAGGTCCCCCCCCCCCTCATTCTTCTAAACTCCAGCGAATATAGGCCCAGTGCCATTAAACGCCCATCACAAATGGGTATATAGAACAAGCTACCAGAAGAAGTAGTTGAAGTAGGTACCAAAGCAGCATTTGGAAGATAATTAGGCAGATACGTGGATGGGAAAGGTTTAGGGATCTGGGCCAAACATGGGCAAATGGGACTAGCTAGCCAGTTAATGGGGATTTTGGGGCGGGCACCAGTAAATGGGGATTTAGGGGTGGGCTCGTTAATGGGGAATTAGGGGTGGGCACCAGTTAATGGGGGATTGGGGGTGGGCACCAATTAATGGAGATTTAGGGGTGTGCTCCAGTTAATGGGGAATTGGGGGTGGGCACCAGTTAAAGGGGATTTAGATGTGGGCTCCAGTTAATGGGGAATTGGGGGTGGGCACCAGTTAAAGGAGACATGGGGTGTTGGAGTTACCATTTTGACGAAGATTTGCAATATTAAATCTGTTTCTCTCTCCACAGATGCTGACTGACATGCCGAGAATGTGCACAGCAGTTTATGGTTTAGTTTTGGGTTTATAATATCATTTTATTTTTGCTTTCTATGGATTAATTATAATGTTGATGAAAGCCAGCAAGGATTTTAGTCGCTAAATGGCCGACTTCTGTTCCTGTAATCCTGGTCTCACATCCACTGGAAGATGGACACAAAGTGCTGGAGTGACTCAGTGGGACAGGCAGCATCTCCGGAGAGAAGGAACGGGTGACATTCCGGGTCGAGACCCTTTCGTCAGACTTACTCCAGCATTTTGTGTCCATCTGCAGTTTCTTCCGACACGCTCACATCCACTGGGTTGAAAACGTTTTCTCCTCTGTTTGCAAAGCAACATCTCCTGGGTGGTCTCTCCTGGGGTCCCCGGTTAGCGGCTTTTAAATCGGCACCAGTTGTGGAGAAGAGTGTCTCACTCGTTCGATAAGATCTAGTCCACAGCCAACGGCCTCTCTCGCCGACACCGGTCTGAGATCCCTGGGTTCAATAGGGCGGTCACGGTGGCGCAGCGGTAGAGCGGCTGCCTTACGGCGAATGCAGCGCCGGAGACCCGGGTTCGATCCCGACTGCGGGTGCTGTCTGTACGGAGTCTGTAGGTTCTCTGCGTGGGTTTTCTCCGAGATCTTCAGTTTCCTCCCACACTCCAAAGACGTACAGGTATGTAGGTTGATTGGCTCGGTAAATGTAAATATTATACCCTTGTGGGTATAGGATAGTGTTAATGTGCCAGTGGTGTTCAGACCCGGTGGGCCGAAAGGGGCCTGTTTCCGCACTGTGTCAATATGACAGAAACTTAGAAACATAGAAAATAGGTGCAGGAGTAGGCCATTCGGCCCTTCGAGCCTGCACCGCCATTCAAGATGATCATGGCTGATCATCCAACTCAGTATCCCGTACCTGCCTTCTCTCCATACCCCCTGATCCCTTTAGCCACAAGGGCCACATCTAACTCCCTCTTAAATATAGCCAATGAACTGGCCTCAACTACCTTCTGTGGCAGAGAATTCCACAGATTCACCACTCTCTGTGTGAAAAAAAACTTTCTCATCTCTGTCCTAAAAGACTTCCCCCTTATCCTTAAACTGTGACCCCTTGTTCTGGACTTCCCCAACATCGGGAACAATCTTCCTGCATCTAGCCTGTCCAACCCCTTAAGAATTTTGTAAGTTTCTATAAGATCCCCCCTCATTCTTCTAAATTCCAGCGAGTACAAGCCGAGTCTATCCAGTCTTTCTTCATATGAAAGTCTTGCCATCCCAGGAATCAATCTGGTGAACCTTCTCTGTACTCCCTCTATGGCAAGAATTTCTTTCCTCAGATTAGGAGACCAAAACTGTACGCAATACTCCAGGTGTGGTCTCACCAATGCCCTGTACAACTGCAGCAGAACCTCCCTGCTCCTATACTCAAATCCCCTCGCTATGAATGCCAACATACCATTCGCTCTCTTCACTGCCTGCTGCACCTGCATGCCTACTTTCAAGTATGTAGGTTAATTGGCTTGGTAAATGTAAATATTGTCCCCTAGTGGGTATAGGATAGTGTTAATATGCCGGTGGTGTTCGGACCCAGTGGGCCGAGAGGGGCCTGTTTCCGCGCTGTGTCTGTATTCAGGATAAACACACGGTTTCAGCCCAGGGCTGCTTCTCCTGCTGTGAGCTCCTGTAAATGGCGTTATAACGAGAAGATAGAAATGTACAAACATAGAAAATAGGTGCAGGAGTAGGCCATTTGGCCCTTCGAACCAGCACCGCCATTCAATATAATAGAAACATAGAAACATAGAAAATAGGTGCAGGAGTAGGCCATTCGGCCCTTCGAGCCTGCACCGCCATTCAATATGATAGAAACATAGAAACATAGAAAATAGGTGCAGGAGTAGGCCATTCGGCCCTTCGAGCCTGCACCGCCATTCAATATGATCATGGCTGAGCATCCAACTCAGTATCCCGTACCTGCCTTCTCTCCATACCCCCTGATCCCTTTAGCCACAAAGGCCACATCTAACTCCCTCTTAAATATAGCCAATGAACTGGCCTCAACTACCTTCTGTGGCAGAGAATTCCACAGATTTACCACTCTGTGTGAAAAAAAACTTTCTCATCTCGGTCCCCCTTATCCTTAAACTGTGACCCCTTGTTCTGGACTTCCCCAACATCGGGAACAATCTTCCTGCATCTAGCCTGTCCAACCCCTTAAGAATTTTGTAAGTTTCTATAAGATCCCCGCTCAATCTTCTAAATTCATGGCTGATCATCCAAAATCAGTGCCCCGTTCCTGCTTTCTCCCCATCTCCCTTGATTCCGTTAGCCCTGAGATCTATGCCTAACTCTCTCTTGAAAACATCCAGTGAATTGGCCTCCACTGCCTTCTGCGGCAGAGAATTCCACAGAGTAAGGGGAGGGGATTTATTTTCGTTTTGGAAAATGTAAAACAAATGGGTGAAGTGTGAAGTGAGCATACTTTTGCGTGTAGTGTTCTGCACCAAGAGCCAAATATCTCCGCACACTTGGAGCGAGGCTCCAAACACATTGTAAATCCAGAAGTGATAAGGAGAATTTGCCATGGAAACCTTACATGGAGGGGGATGGAGCTGGCGTCAGTGGACAACCGAGACAATCGTTGAAACAGCAGGAGGACATAAAGAACTCGACTCAAGTAGCGTATTTTTTTTGTGTCTGTCCTGAGTGTTATTACAGCTGCTCACCTTGACTAGCAGAGAGAGCCCCATCGCACATCTGAGCCAACAACATCCAATAGGAGCTACCGAGACATCCAGTAGCAGCTACCAACACATCCAATGGGTCATAAGGTCATAAGTGATTGGAGCAGAATCAGGCCATTCAGCCCATCAAGTCTACTCTGCCATTCACTCATGGCTGATCTATCCCTCCCTCCTAACCCCATGTTCCTGCCTTCTCCCCATCACTCCTGACACCCATACTAATCAAGAATCCATCTATCTCTGCCTTAAAAATATCTATTAACTTGGCCTCCACAGCCTTCTGTGGCAAAGAATATTCACCACCCTCTGACTAAAGAAATTCCCTCCTCATCTCCTTCCTAATGGAATATCCTTTAATTCTGAGGCTATGACTTCTAGTCCTAGACTCTCCCACTAATGGAAACATCCTCTCCACATCCACTCTATCCAGGCTTTTCACTATTTGGTAAGTTTCAATGCATCTAAACTCCAGCGAGTACAGGCCCAGTGTCGTCAAACGCTCATCATAGATTAACCCATTCCTTCTCTCCAGAGATGCTGCCTGTCCCGCTGAGTTACTCCAGCATTTTTGTGTCTAACTTCGACGTAAACTAGCATCTGCAATTCTTTTTATTCACAAAATGCTGGAGCAACTCAGCAGGTCAGGCAGCATCTCGGGAGAGAAGGAATGGGTGACGTTTCGGGTCGAGACCCTTCTTCAGACTGGAATTCCTTCCTACACACACAAGTTTAATTTGTTCTGCAGACTCTATGAGTCAAGTCGTGCGGCCAAAGAAGTCTCAGTTCACCAGTGGAGTGTGCGTATGTGTGTGTGTGTGTGAATATATCATTCGGTGGCCTCGAAGGGTTAAATCTGCAGAAATAAAGTATTAAAAAATAAGTAAAAACTCCAGAGTCAGGAAGAATTTGCATTCCAGTTAAGCCTCTTGTTTTGTTCATTGTAACTGACATGCATTTTTTTGGGGCTCGTGTTCAAATTTTATGGCAGTCATTAGAGTCAGCACGGTGGCACAGCGGTAGAATTGCTGCCTTACAGCGCCAGAGACCCAAGGCGATTTTTTAGGCGACTACAGGCGACTAGGCTGTCACCACACGGTCGCCGGGGTGTCGCCTGTAGGGCCGTGAGTCGTTTCCAAAGAGTCGCAGCGTCTTTCCGGTCGCCGCTGGATTTTCAAGTGGGTTTGGCGCCAATGATCGTAGCTTGACGTCTCCTGACGGGGGCGCTGTTGTAGGTTGTCGCCAGGTGACGTAGGTTGTCGCCGGTGCTGACTTCGGTGAATTCCATTGGCGACCGCCTACGTCAACCGGCGACAGGTACCGGCGTCAAAACCGGAGGCGAAAATGACGTGAATTGTCTTCAGTTGTTGCCGACACAGTCGTAGCTTGTCCTAGCTTGTCGCGGGTAGACGTAGGTTGACTTCGGTTGTCGTAGGTTGTCGCCTGTGTGGTCGTGGGTTGTCGTAGGTGCGGTCGTAGGTGGACGTCCTACTCGCGACGATTGGGTCGCCGGTTGTCGGTAGTTTGCCGTAGCTTGACGTTGACTAGGTGGTAGGTTGTTGTAGCTTGCCGTAGACATTGTCTTAGGAGGGGGGGTCCAATCGCAGGTTTTTCGGCGACCTGCCACGACTATGACAGTCGCCGGCAGTCGCCTAAAAAATCACCTAAGTGGGACAGGCCCTTTAAGCCTCTTAAACGCCACTATCGTATCTGCCTCCACCACCAGCACCACCCTCTGGCAGTGCGTTCCAGGCCCCCCCACCCCTACTCTCTGTGTAAACATCACTGGTCGGCGCGGACAAGCCAGGCTGAAAGGCCTGTTTCTGCACTGCATCTCAAAACTTAAAAACCAAACTAAACTAAAACAGATTTATTCACAAAATGCTGGAGTAACTCAGCAGGTCAGGCAGCATCTCGGGAGAGAAGGAATGGGTGACGTTTCGGGTCGAGACCCTTCTTCAGACTGATGTCGGGGGTGGGACAAAGGAAGGATATAGGTGGAGACAGGAAGATAGAGGGAGATCTGGGAAGGAGGAGGGGAAGGGAGGGACAGAGGAGCTATCTGAAGTTGGAGAAGTCGACGTTCATACCACCGGGCCGCAAACTGCCCAGGCGAAATATGAGGTGCTGCTCCTCCAATTTCCGGCGGGCCTCACTATGGCACTGGAGGAGGCCCATGACAGAGAGGTCAGACTGGGAATGGGAGGGGGAGTTGAAGTGCTGGGCCACCGGGAGATCAGTGGCGTTAATGCGGACCGAGCGCAGGTGTTCAGCGAAGCGATCGCCGAGCCTGCGCTTGGTTTCGCCGATATAGATGAGTTGACATCTAGAGCAGCGGATGCAATAGATGAGGTTGGAGGAGGTGCAGGTGAACCTCTGTCTCACCTGGAAAGAATGTTTGGGTCCTTTGATGGAGTTGAGGGGGGAGGTAAAGGGACAGGTGTTGCATCTCGTGCGGTTGCAAGGGAAAGTGCCCGGGGTTAGGGTGGTTTGGGTAGGAAGGGACGAGTGGACCAGGGAGTTGCGGAGGGAACGGTCTCTGCGGAATGCAGAGAGGGGAGGGGATGGGAAGATATGGCCAGTGGTGGGGTCCTGTTGTAGGTGACGGAAATGTTGGTGGATGATATGTTGGATCCGCTGGCTGGTGGGGTGGAAGGTGAGAACGAGGGGGATCCTGTCCTTGTTGCGAGTGGGGGGATGGGGAGCAAGAGCGGAGCTGCGGGATGTAGAAGAGACCCTAGTGAGAGCCTCATCTATAATGGAGGAGGGGAAGCCCCGTTTTCTGAAAAACGAGGACATCTCGGAAGCCCTAGTCTGAAACACCTCATCCCGGGCACAGATGCGGCGTAGACGGAGGAATTGGGAGTAGGGGATAGACTTTTTGCAGGGGACCGGGTGGGAAGAAGTGTAGTCCAGATAGCTGTGCGAGTCGGTGGGCTTGTAATAAATGTCCGTCACTAATTTTTCTCCTGTGATGGAGATGGTGAGGTCCAGAAACGGGAGGGAGATGTCAGAGATAGTCCAGGTATATTTAAGGGCAGAATGGAAATTGGATTTAAGTAGTATAAGAAAATAACTGCAGATGCTGGCATTCCGCAGAGACCGTTCCCTCCGCAACTCCCTGGTCCACTCGTCCCTTCCTACCCAAACCACCCTAACCCCGGGCACTTTCCCTTGCAACCGCACGAGATGCAACACCTGTCCCTTTACCTCCCCCCTCAACTCCATCAAAGGACCCAAACATTCTTTCCAGGTGAGACAGAGGTTCACCTGCACCTCCTCCAACCTCATCTATTGCATCCGCTGCTCTAGATGTCAACTCATCTATATCGGCGAAACCAAGCGCAGGCTCGGCGATCGCTTCGCTGAACACCTGCGCTCGGTCCGCATTAACGCCACTGATCTCCCGGTGGCCCAGCACTTCAACTCCCCCTCCCATTCCCAGTCTGACCTCTCTGTCATGGGCCTCCTCCAGTGCCATAGTGAGGCCCGCCGGAAATTGGAGGAGCAGCACCTCATAATTCGCCTGGGCAGTTTGCGGCCCGGTGGTATGAACGTCGACTTCTCCAACTTCAGATAGCTCCTCTGTCCCTCCCTTCCCCTCCTCCTTCCCAGATCTCCCTCTATCTTCCTGTCTCCACCTATATCCTTCCTTTGTCCCACCCCCGACATCAGTCTGAAGAAGGGTCTCGACCCGAAACGTCACCCATTCCTTCTCTCCCGAGATGCTGCCTGACCTGCTGAGTTACTCCAGCATTTTGTGAATAAATCGATTTGTACCAGCATCTGCAGTTATTTTCTTAAACTAAAACAGATTGCAGGCTGTGTCGCAGAATCACGCAGGCCGGTGGTGTGGGGGTAATTGTCCAGCTTTTGAACCCCCCCAAGTGCTGAAAGTATTCCCATCTCCTTGACAGCAGAACAGCTGCCTGACCAGGCGTCAGTGGCCCTGGGAAGGTTATATCTGGCTGGCTGCTGAGACGGGAATATTAGCCATGTGTGGTGGTGATTATAGGAGATCGGGCTTTTGCTGTACGTTGACGAGAAGGCCAGGGGACCGGCTACTCTAGTGCCTGTGACAGCCTCAATATAAATTTGGAGGTTCATAGGTTAAACTTTTCAATCCTAAGCTGTTCCAGATGCTGTCCCGTGTGCAAGGCTTGTGCAACAAGGGCCATTTATTTTCTGTCAGGATGGTGAGTGGAACCGGCGATGATCAGATGCAATTCGTTCATCGTGAAGGAGATTTTTGCCAGCTGCAGCCCCGAGACGTCATCGGAATAACGCACTTTCCACCAAACCAGGTGCGGCGAGACAGAGAGAGAGAGAGAGAGAAAGAGAGAGAGAGAGAGAGAGAGGTGAGGTGAAATGGTTGTGATGTTTTCGAGGCACATACAATTCACTCTGGGCATTGGTACAGTCTGATGATGTACTTCCTCACCACTTACCGAATGGTGAAAGGGCCTGGATAGAGCAAATGTGGAGACCCACGTTCACGACACGAAACGTCACCTGTCCCACTCGTGGGACAGTCTAGGAACAGAGGCCACAGCCTCAGAATTAAAGGACGGTCCTTTCGGAGGGAGATGAGGAGGAATTTCTTTAGTCAGAGGGTGGTGAGTCTGTGGAATTCTTTGCCACAGAAGGCCGTGGAGGCCTGGTCAATTGATATTTTTAAGGCGGAGATTGATGAATTTAAGTCAAGTCAAGTCAACTTTATTTGTCACATATATAGAAACATAGAAACATAGAAAATAGGTGCAGGAGTAGGCCATTCGGCCCTTCGAGCCTGCACCACCATTCAATATGATCATGGCTGATCATTCAGCTCAGTAACCTGTACCTGCCTTCTCTCCATACCCCCTGATCCCTTTAGCCACAAGGGCCACATCTAACTCCCTCTTAAATATAGCCAATGAACTGGCCTCAGCTGCCTTCTGTGGCAGAGAATTCCACAGACTCACCACTCTCTGTGTGAAGAAATGTTTTCTCATCTCGGTCCTAAAAGACTTCCCCCTTATCCTTAAGCTGTGACCCCTGGTTCTGGACTTCCCCAACATCGGGAACAATCTTCCCGCATCTAGCCTCTCCAACCCCTTAAGAATTTTATATGTTTCAATAAGATCCCCCCTCAGTCTTCTAAATTCCAGCGAGTACAAGCCTAGTCTATCCAGTCTTTCTTCATATGAAAGTCCTGCCATCCCAGGGATTGAGAATGATCAGCCATGATCACATTGAATGGCGGTGCTGGCTCGTAGGGCCGAATGGCATATACAAGATGAGCAAGATTCTTGATTAGTACGGGTGTCAGAGGTTATGGGGAGAAGGCAGGGGAATGGGGTTAGGAGGGAGAGACAGATCAGCCATGATTGAATTGTCCGAATGGCCCAATTCTGCTCCTTAATACTTATGAACATTTGAGTACCATACTTTCCCTGAAACCAGGTGCAGAGAAGGAGAAGAAATGGTTGTGATGTTTTCGAGGCATAAACCAGTCTTGTTGAGTCCTCTGTTTCCACGGCCAATGGGTGCCCTATTTCTTTTGTATGTATTCCACTCAATAGACAATAGACAATAGACAATAGGTGCAGGAGTAGGCCATTCAGCCCTTCGAGCCAGCATCGCCATTCAATGCGATCATGGCTGATCACTCTCAATCAGTACCCCGTTCCTGCCTTCTCCCCATACCCCCTAACTCCGCTATCCTTAAGAGCTCTATCCAGCTCTCTCTTGAAAGCATCCAACGAACTGGCCTCCACTGCCTTCTGAGGCAGAGAATTCCACACCTTCACCACCCTCTGACTGAAAAAGTTCTTCCTCATCTCCGTTCTAAATGGCCTACCCCTTATTCTTAAACTGTGGCCCCTTGTTCTGGACTCCCCCAACATTGGGAACATGTTTCCTGCCTCTAACGTGTCCAATCACTTACCGAATAGTGAAAGGCTTGGATAGAGTGGATGTGGAGAGGATGTTTCCAATAGTGGGAGAGTCTCGAACCAGAGGTCATAGACTCAGAATGAAAGGACGTTCCTTTAGGAAGGGAATGAGGTTGAAATTTCTTTATTCAGAGGGTGGTAATTCTGTGGAATTCATTGCCACAACAGGTTGTGGAGGCCAAGTCAGTGGGCATTTTAATGGATATTTTTAAGGCAGAGATTGATAGATTAGTTTAGTTTAGTTTAGAGATACAGCATGGAAACAGGCCCTTCGACCCACCGGGTCCACGCTAACCAACGATCCCCCGCATATTAACACTATTCTGCACACACAAGGGCCAATTTTTTTTACATTTACCAAGCCGATTAACCTACATATCTGTACGTCTTTGGAGTGTGGGAGGAAACCGAAGATCTCGGAGAAAACCCACGCAGGTCACGGGGAGAACGTACAAACTCCGTACAGACAGCACCCATAGTCGGGATCGAACCCGGGACTCCATGCCACCCTGATCAAGATTCCTGATTAGTACGGGTGTCAGGGGTTATGGGGAGAAGGCAGGAGAATGGGGTTGGGAGGGAGAGACAGATCAGCCATGATTGAATGGCGGAGTAGATATGATGGGCCGAGTGGCCTAATTCTGCTCCTATCACTTCTGAATAACATACTTTCCACGACACCAGATGCAGAGAGGGAGAAGAAATGGTTATGATGTTTTCGAGGCATAAACCAGTCTTGTTGAGTCCTTCTATGTCCACTTATCACTTGCTAGGCTTTGTCCCGTCCATATCTCTCTTCCAGCTTTCTCTCACCCACTACAATCAGTCTGAATCAGGGTCCCGACCCAAAACATCGCCCATCCATGTCCTCCATAATGGACCGGAATGGAATACTTTATTGTCACATGCGACAAGGCTCAGTGAAAATTATTTGCTTGCATACCCAAGGTATACAAATAGTCACCACCTAAAGGGCGCTGACAAAGGTACAAAAGTATCCCACGCCAGGTCCACCTTTGTTCTCCTCCGCAGATGCCGAAACAAGGAACTGCAGATGCTGGTTTATACCAAAGATAGACGCAAAAGTGCTGGAGTAACTCAGCGGGTCAAGCAGCACCTCTGGAGAAAAAGGGTGTGTGACGTTTCAGGTCAGGACTCTACTTTAGAGATCTACTTCAGTTCGAAAAAGGGTCGCAACTCAAAACGTCACCCGGCCTTTTCCTCCAGAGATGCTGCCTTACCCACTGAGTGGCCCCAGCACTTTATGTCTATCTTCAATTCAGTTTAGTTTAGTTTAGTTTCGTTTAGCTTAAGTCTGATTAAGCACTTTGTATCTATCCTCCGTAGAGGCTGCCTGACCATCTGAGATACTCTAGCATTTTGTGTTCTTGGCACACTTATATCAGGCAAGGCATCTGTTAAAAAGCATTGAACAAGCATGGCATAGAACAAAGAAGTTTGAAGAAGGGTCTCGACACGAAACGTCACCTATTCCTTTTCTCCGGAGATGCTGCCTGACCCGCTGAGTTACTCCAGCTTATTGCGCCTACCTTCGGTGTAAACCAGCATCTGCAGTTCCTTGACCCTCCCCTGGCGTCAGTCTGACGAAGGGTCTCGACCAGAAATGTCATCCATTCCTTTTCTTCGCAGATGCTGCCTGACCATGCTGAGTTACTCCAACATTTTGCACCTACCTTCAGTGTAAGCCAGCATCTGCAGTTCCTTCCTACACAGAGAACAGGCATATTAATGGCTGGTTCCGTTATCCCAACTTACAATAGACAATAGACAATAGACAATAGATGCAGGAGTAGGCCATTCGGCCCTTCGAGCCAGCACCGCCGTTCAATGTGATCTCATGGCTGATCATTCTCATTTGTCCCATGCGACATTGAATGGAAAGGAACTCATTAAAGGTGCGTACGTTATCCTGTTGCAAGCTGACGTGGGAGAGAGAGCTGGAGCCATGTGTGGAGTTTATTACGGCAGGCAGTACAAAGTGCCAGCTCGCCAGCTTCATGAATGGGCTTCTGTTCAGTTCAACTGTTACTGATGCAAGGTGAAAAGTGGGCAAGGGAAACGGATGGAAATTTTCCGTCAGCCCCTCAGCCACACTTCCCCTTTCAAAACTACTACATTGCCTGCAAAACATGACTTGCTATCCCAAATGCAACTGCGGTTGAACAAGGCCAAGTTCGATTAAGTGAAAAGAATGATCCTCAGATGACAATAACGCTGAGAGTTGGTGAGAACTATTTGCAGGGACCGTTTCTTCACAGCTGTTCTCAGGCAACTGAACCATCCGATCGCTAACTAGAGAGCGAAGGTATTTATTCACAAAATGCTGGAGTAACTCAGCAGGTCAGGCAGCATCTCAGGAGAGAAGGAATGGGTGACGTTTCGGGTCGAGACCCTTCTTCAGACTGATGTCAGGGGGGCGGGACAAAGGAAGGATATAGGTGGAGATAGGAAGATAGAGGGAGATCTGGGAAGGGGGGGGGGTGGGAAGAGAGGGACAGAGGAACTATCTAAAGTTGGAGAAGTCGATGTTCATACCACTGCAAGCTGCCCAGGCGAAATATGAGGTGCTGTTCCTCCAATTTGCGGTGGGCCTCACTATGGCACTGGAGGAGACCCATGACAGAAAGGTCAGACTGGGAGTGGGAGGGGGAGTTGAAGTGCTCGGTTGCCGAGCATCAGTCTGAAGAAGGGTCTCGACCCGAAACGTCACCCATTCCTTCTCTCCCGAGATGCTGCCTGACCTGCTGAGTTACTCCAGCATTTTGTGAATAAATACCTTCGATTTGTACCAGCATCTGCAGTTATTGTCTTATACTAACTAGAGAGTAGTCGGTCCTGACCTACCATCTACCTCATTGGAAACCTTCAAACTATCTTTTACTGGGCTTTACCTTGCACTGATTATGATTCCCATTATCCTGTATCTATACACTGTGGACGGCTTATTTGTAATCATGTATTGTCTTTTCATGATCAGCCATGATCATATTGAATGGCGGTGCTGGCTCGAAGGGCCGAATGGCCTACTCCTGCACCCGTTGTCTATTGTCTACTGTCTATTGTCACTGACCGGCTGGCACGCAACAAAAATGGTTTCCCCTGTACCTTGGTGCACGTGACAATATTAAACTAAAGTAAACTAATCTAAACTCGACCCGAAACGTCACCCATTCCTTCTGTCCAGAGACGCTGCCTGACCCGCCGAGTTACTCCAGCATTTTGTGTCCACCTTCGATTTAAACCGGCATCTGCAGTTCTTTCCGAAACTAAACTGAACATGGATAACAAAGTGCTGGAGTAACCTCAGCGGGTCAGGCAGCGTCTCTGGAGAAAAAAGGAATGGTGCAAGGTTCGGTGCTGGGACCCCAGCTATTTACAATATATATTAATGACTTAGATGAAGGGATTAAAAGTACCATTAGCAAATTTGCAGATGATACTAAGCTGGGTGGCAGTGTGAATTGTGTGGAAGATGCAATAAGGCTGCAGGGTGACTTGGACAGGTTGTGTGAGTGGGCGGATACATGGCAGATGCAGTTTAATGTAGATAAGTGTGAGGTTATTCACTTTGGAAGTAAGAATAGAAAGGCAGATTATTATCTGAATGGTGTCAAGTTAGGAAGAGGGGATGTTCAACGAGATCTGGGTGTCCTAGTGCATCAGTCATTGAAAGGAAGCATGCAGGTACAGCAGGCAGTGAAGAAAGCCAATGGAATGTTGGCCTTCATAACAAGAGGAGTTGAGTATAGGAGCAAAGAGGTCCTTCTACAGTTGTACCGGGCCCTGGTGAGACCGCACCTGGAGTACTGTGTGCAGTTTTGGTCTCCAAATTTGAGGAAGGATATTCTTGCTATTGAGGGCGTGCAGCGTAGGTTCACTAGGTTAATTCCCGGAATGGCGCGACTGTCGTATGTTGAAAGGCTGGAGCAATTAGGCTTGTATACACTGGAATTTAGAAGGATGAGGGGGGATCTTATTGAAACATATAAGATAATTAGGGGATTGGACACATTAGAGGCAGGAAACATGTTCCCAATGTTGGGGGAGTCCAGAGCAAGGGGCCACAGTTTAAGAATAAGGGGTAGGCCATTTAGAATGGAGATGAGGAAGAACTTTTTCAGTCAGAGAGTGGTGAAGGTGTGGAATTCTCTGCCTCAGAAGGCAGTGGAGGCCAGTTCGTTGGATGCTTTCAAGAGAGAGCTGGATAGAGCTCTTAAGGATAGCGGAGTGAGGGGGTATGGGGAGAAGGCAGGAACGGGGTACTGATTGAGAGTGATCGGCCGTGATCACATTGGAATGGCGGTGCTGGATCGAAGGGCCGAATGGCCTCCTCCTGCACCTATTGTCTATTGTCTATTGTCTGTCTTTGGCACAAACCAGCATTTGAAGTTCTTTGTTTGGGGAGAAGGCAGGAACGGGGTACTGATTGAGAATGATCGGCCGTGATCACATTGAATGGCGGTGCTGGCTCGAAGGGCCGAATGGCCTCCTCCTGCACCTATTGTCTATTGTCTATTGTTTCCAAACTAAATTAAATGAAAGTAAACTAAAGTAAACTGTTAACTAAACTGTAAACTGTAAACTATAATCTAAACTAAACTAAATTAAACTCTGTAATGTTCTAACAAGCAAAGGTTACTTAACATTTTCTAAACGGAGTAATAATCTTTTGGATGCAATTACTGAGAAATCGACTGTAAAGACTGAGCAACACAGCTTATTACGTTCCAATGCCATTATATGGCTTCACGTAGCATGCAGAGAAACAATGGACCAGTGTTCTTGTATACATTCTAAGTATAACAAGTCTGGTGTGCAATGGGATAGAGAGGGCCCAGGAGTCCCAACAGCAGTTACTTTTCTCGCTGGTCGAAACTGATCCAAAGCGTTGACCAAATCCAATGAGAATTTGAGTCACTTTGCATTTAAAGCAACATACTATATCGACGGTGTGGATACACTGAACACAGAGGGTGTTGCCTGGATTATAGAGGGCCTGAGTTACAGCAGGAGGTTAAGTGGGCTACCACATGTAGCGCAGGAGATGGCTTGGTGTAAGTGTAGATTGTCCCTAGTGTGCGTAGGATAATGCTCATGTACGGGGATCGTCGGTCGGTGCGGACTCGGTGGGCCGAAGGGCCTGTTTCTCGCTCTGTATCTCTAAACTACACTAAACTAAACAAAGATAATAATAATAATAATAATAATAATAATAATAATACATTACATTTATATAGCGCTTTTCATATACTCAAAGACGCTTTACAGGGATTTAGAGAACATAGGGAAGTGAATAAATAGATAAATAAGTAAACGGACAGAGAAAGGAGACAGAGGGTGGGTGACCTTCAGTGGTTGAAGGCAGTACTGAATAGGTGAGACTTCAGTGATGTTTTGAATGTGGTGAGTGTGGTTTGAGGTATTGAGTTCCAGAGGGTGGGAGCAGCGATGGAGAAAGCCCTGTCCCCCCAGGATCTGAGTTTGGTCCGGATGTTGGGGGATAGGAGATTGGCAGCAGCAGAGCGGAGGGTGCAGGTGGGAGTGTGCCTGTGGAGGAGGTCGGTCAGGTAGGATGGGGCCAGGTTATGGAGGGCTTTGTAGGTCATGAGATGTCATCTGTTGGCAGGAACTGCAGATGCTAGTTTAGACTGAAGATAGACACAAAATGGCAGAGTAACTCAGCAGGACAGGCAGCATCTTCTTACTGACGTACTTACTGAAGAAGGGTCTCGACCCAAAACATCACCCACTCCTTCTCTACAGAGATATTGCCTGTCCCGCTGAGTTACTCCAGCATTTTGTGTCTGTTAACGTTGTCATAAGGTCATTGGTGATAGGAGCAGAATTAGGCCATTTGGCCCATCAAGTCTACTCCACCATTCAATCATGGCTGATCTATCTTTCCCTCCTAACCCCATTCTCCTGCCTTCTCCCCATAACCCTTGACGATCGTACTAATCAAGAATCTGTCTATCTCTGTCTTAAAAATATCCATTGACGGACAGCATCAAGAGAGAGCTGGATAGAGCTCTTAAGGATAGCGGAGTCAGGTGGTATGGGGAGAAGGCAGGAACGGGGTACTGATTGAGAATGATCAGCCGTGATCACATTGAATGGCGGTGCTGGCTCGAAGGGCCGAATGGCCTCCTCCTGCACCTATTATCTATTGTCTATTGTCTATTGACTTCACAGCCATCTGTGGCAATGAATTCCACAGATTCCACAGATTCACCGCCCTCTGTCTAAAGAAATTCCTCCTCATCTCCTTCTGTGGCTATAAACCTCTGGTCCTAGACTCTCCCACTAGTGGAAACATCCTCTCCACATCCACTCTATCCAAGCCTTTCTCACTATTTGGAATATTTCAATGAGGTCCCCCCCCCCCATTCTTCTAAACTCCAGCGAGTCCAGTGCCGTCAAACGCTCATCTTGAGCGTTTCAAGGGATGTAATCTCTCGAATTCTGCTTCTGAAATTGAAGCCAACTAAAGGTAGTTTCGGAAGCAAAGCTTAGTTACAAACATTTCCAACGATCCAAGTGCACTTCCTATTTTTAGCAAGGTGGTCAAATGTACCAAGCCGCAAAGCAAATAATTGACCTACTTTTGTTGCAATGAAAGTAATGCAACACCAGCAAATCATCGGGGCATTTCTCAGGATGAAAGAGAATGTCTTCGGAAAGTTGGGCAGAATGTTAAAGGACTGGGGAAAATATGCAGGCAACTGGAATTAAATATTTAAACCTTACTGGGAGGTGGGAGGTCAGGAATCCACACACATCCCAGATGATAATAATATACCAATGGATCGCAGCCAGCAAAATAACTGGATTTCACTTTTGAGAAGTACTGAATCCACTAGATGATAACAATGCAAGGATGTTTCAATCATTATTCACAGAAGAGTAGCCATCTTTAAGCTTTAAGGGAAATGCACTTTACGCTGCCTCAGCAAGGCCATCAGCATAATCAAGGACCAGTCTCACCTCCAATCACCCCCTCTGCTCCCCTCTCCCATCAGGCAAGAGGTACAGAAGTGTGAAAGCACACACCAGCAGATTGAGGGACAGTTTTTTCCCAGCTGTTATCAGGCATCTGAACCTTCCTATTACCAACTCGAGAGCGGTCCTAAACTACTATCTGCCTCGTTGGAGACCCTCGGACTATCTTTAATTGGACTTTACTGGACGTTTACTAAACATTATTCCCTTTATCCTGCATCTTTACACTGTGGACCACTTGATTGTAATTAACTATAGCCTTTCCACTGACTGGATAGCACGCAACAAAAAAGCTTTTCACTGTACCTCAGTACACATGACAATGAACTGAACTAAAGTAAACTGAACTAAATCTTTCCCCCCTCACTTTAAACCTATGTCAATAGACAACAGACAATAGGTGCAGGAGGAGGCCATTCGGCCCTTCAAGCCAGCACCGCCATTCAATGTGATCATGGCTGATCATTCACAATCAGTACCCCGTTCCTGCTTTCTCCCTATATCCCTTGCTTCCGCTATCTTTAAGAGCTCCTTTGGTTCTACACCCCCCCCCCCCCCCCCCCCCCCAGTTTGGGTAAAAGACTGTGCATTCAAAATTCCTTGTGCCTGCCATTCAATGGAAGGGAATATAATATTGTGTTTCACAAGCAGAGCTGATTTGAGACTATGCCACTGATTTCTACTGAGTTGCCAGTGTGCTGTCCACTGTACGATATACATTTGGACCTGCAATACAGTGCTTGTATTGAAATGTGGGTAAGTGTCTCTGGACAGGAAAGAGAATAAGGCTCTATTTGTTTGAGTTTATAGGGATTGAACGGAAGTCAACCCTGTTCGTAGAAGTTATCCGATGCTGCAAACCTTGACAAAGAAGCCTTAGAGATGAAACAAAGAACTGCTTCAGATTCAGGGACAGTTTCTTCCCAGCTGTTATCAGGCCACTTGAACCATCCTATGGCCAGTCCTGACCTCCCATCTACCTCATTGGAGACCTTTGGACTTTCTTTAATCGGACTTTACGGGACTTTCTCTTGCACTAAACATTATTCCCTTCATCTTGTATCTCTACACTGTGGACGGCCTGATTGTGATCATACGCAGTCTTTTCGCCGACTGGATAGCATGCCGCAACAAAGAAAAAGCCTGCAAAAGGATATAGATAAGCTAGGAGAGTGGGCAGCGACTTGCCAGATGAAATTTAATACTGATAAATGTGAAGTTATGCATTTTGGAGAAAAAAAATCATAAGGCAAGTTATTTTCTAAGTGGGGAGGAGCTCGTGGTAATACAACGCAAAGGGACCTGGGGGTACTCGTACAGGAATCACAAAAAGTTAGTATGCAGGTGCAGCAAGTGATTAGGAAGGCCAATGGAGTCTTAGCCTTTATTGCCAGGGGGATAGAGTATAAAAGTAGGGTTGCTGCAGCTGTATACAGTATTGGTAAGACCGCATTTGGAATACTGTGTGCAGTTTAGACAATAGACAATAGGTGCAGGAGTAGGCCATTCAGCCCTTCGAGCCAGCACCGCCATTCAATGCGATCATGACTGATCACTCTCAATCAGTACCCCGTTCCTGCCTTCTCCCCATACCCCCTCACTCCGCTATCCTTAAGAGTTCTATCCAGCCCTCTCTTGAAAGCATCCAACGAACTGGCCTCCACTGCCTTCTGAGGCAGAGAATTCCACACCTTCACCACTCTCTGACTGAAAAAGTTCTTCCTCATCTCCGTTCTAAATGGCCTACCCCTTATTCTTAAACTGTGGCCCTTTGTTCTGGACTCCCCCAACATTGGGAACATGTTTCCTGCCTCTAATGTGTCCAATCCCCTAATTATCTTATATGTTTCAATAAGATCCCCCCCTCATCCTTCTAAATTCCAGTGTATACAAGCCTAATTGGTGTCCATATTTAAGAAAGGATGTACTTGTTCTGGAGGCAGTGCAGAGAATGTTTACACGGTTAATTCCAGGGATGAGGGGGTTGACATATGAAGAAAGGTTAAGTAGGTTGGGACTTTTCTCATTGGAGTTCAGAAGAATGAGAGGTGATCTTATTGAAACGTATAAGATCGTGAGGGGCCTTGATCGGGTGGATGCGCTAAAGATGTTTCCGATGATCGGGGGAGACCAGAACTAGAGGGCATAGTCTTAGAATAAGAGGGGGCACTTTTAAAACTGAGATGAGGAGAAACTTCTTCACTCAGAGGGTGGTTAGTCTGTGGAATTCGCTGCCTCAGGGAGCTGTGGAAGCAGGAACGTTAAATAGATTTTAAACGGAAATAGATTGTTTTTTAATAGACAAGGGAATTAGGGGTTACGGGGAGCGGGCAGGGAAGTGGACATGAGCTATTGTTAGTATAGTAAGACCTGAGTAATCTCCTGGACAAGTTTTGATCGCCTAGCTTGGGGTCGGAGAGGAATTTCCCGGATTTTTTTCCCAAATTGGCCTGGGTTTTTATCCGGTTTTTCGCCTCTCCCAGGAGATCACACGGTTCTTTTGGGTGGGAAGAAGGGCGATAGTGGGAAGGGGGTTGGGGTAGGATCAGCCATGAGCGGGCTTGAGGGGCCGGTTGGCCTACTCCTGCTCCTATTTTCTTGTGTTCTTGTGTTCTTGTGTTCTTTGCACCGTACCTCGGTACAAGTGACAATAATAATAAACTAACTAACTAACTGCAGACGCTGGCTTACGGAAAAAAAAGAGACACACAAAAAAGAAAGCTCGAAGAAGGGTCCAGACCTGAAACATCACCGATCCGTGTTCTCCAGAAATGTTGCCTGACCCGCTGAACAAAGAGGAAGGTGATTGAACTTTATCACCTTCCATCACAGTCAGGAATGTAGAGTCCGCTGTGGTGGATGTTTATGTTACATTTTTATTTTATGTGGCTGTCTGTGTGTCTTGTTGCTTTTTTACTTAGTATGGCTGTATGGTAATCAAATTTCACCGTACCTTAATTGGTACATGTGACAATAAATTGATCTTGAAATCTTGAAATCTTGATTTACTCCAGCAATTTATGAGTCTATTGGTGTTTATTGAAGGCTCCTGACCCAAAACATTATCTATCCTATCTCAGGTTTAGGTTCAGGTTTATTATTGTTACGTGTACCGAGATATGATGAAGAGCTTTATTTTCAATGCTATCCAATCAAACCAAACTCCTTCTGCAGTTGTACAGGGCCCTAGTGAGACCGCACCTGGAGTACTGTGTGCAGTTTTGGTCTCCAAATTTGAGGAAGGATATTCTTGCTATTGAGGGCGTGCAGCGTAGGTTTACTAGGTTAATTCCCGGAATGGCGGGGACTGTCGTATGTTGAAAGACTGGAGCGACTAGGCTTGTTTACACTGGAATTTAGAAGGATGAGAGGAGATCTTATCGAAACGTATAAGATTATTAAGGGGTTGGTCACGTTAGAGGCAGGAAACATGTTCCCAATGTTGGGGGAGTCCAGAACAAGGGGCCACAGTTTAAGAATAAGGGGTAGGCCATTTAGAACTGAGATGAGGAAAAACCTTTTCAGTCAGAGAGTTGTGAATCTGTGGAATTCTCTGCCTCAGAAGGCAGTTGAGGCCAATTCCATATAACCATATAACAATGCAGCGCCGGAGACTCAGGTTCGATCCTGACTACGGGTGCTGTACTGTAAGGAGTTTGTACGTTCTCCCCGTGACCTGCGTGGGTTTTCTCCGAGATCTTCGGTTTCCTCCCACACTCCAAAGACGTACAGGTATGTAGGTTAATTGACTGGGTAAATGTAAAAATTGTCCCTAGTGTGTGTAGGATAGTGTTAATGTGCGGGGATCACTGGGCGGTGCGGACTTGGTGGGCCGAAAAGGCCTGTTTCCGCGCTGTATCTGAAATATGAAAAATAATTACAGCATGGAAATAGGCCCGTTCGGCCGTACCAGTCCACGCCGACCACTTTCTCTGACCTAGTCTCATCTACCTGCTCTCAGACCATAACCCTCCAATCCCCTCCTATCCATATACCTATCCAATTTACTCTTAAATAATGAAATCGAGCCTGCCTCCACCACTTCCACCGGAAGCTCATTCCACACAGCCACCACCCTCTGAGTAAAGAAGTTACCCCTAAACTTTTGTCCCTTAATTCTGAAGTTATATTCTCTGAATGCATTCAAGAGAGAGCTAGATAGAGCTCTTAAGGATAGCGGAGTCAGGGGGTATGGGGAGAAGGCCTCCTCCTGCACCTATTGTCTATTGTCTATTGTCTATTGTCTATAAACCAAACTCAAATACAATGGTAGACACAAAATGCTGGAGTAACTCAGCGGACAGACAAGATCTCTGGAGGGAAGGAAAGGAATGGGTGACGTTTCAGGTCAGGACCCTTCTTCAGACTGACATCATGGGGGAGAGAGGTAGATAGATAAGGAAGTGGTGAGGCTGTGAATCTAAACTAAATTCCCCCCCCCCCCCTCACTTTAAACCTATGAGGTGGCGAAAATGTTGGAGGGTTATGTGCTGTATGCAACGGCTGATGGGGTGGAAGCTAAGGACTAGGGGGACTCTGTCCCTGTTATGACTGGGGAGGGGGGGGGAGGGGAACAAGAGTGGAGGAGACCCTAGTGAGGGCCTCATCTACGATGGAAGAGGGGCACCCCTGTTCCCTAAAGAATGAGGACTTCTCCGATATCCCAGTATGGAACACCTCATCTTGGGCGCAGATGCGGTGTAGACGGAGGAATTGGGAGAAGGGGATAGAGTCTTTACAGGAAGCCTAGTCTAGATTGCTGTGGGAGTCAGTGGGTTTATGATAGATTTTAGATTCTACCGCTGCACCACCTGGGAAGAAACAGTCGCTGAATCTGGAGGTTTTGCGTTTTCGCACTTCTGCACCTCTTGCCTGATGGGAGTGGGGAGGAGAGGGATGAAGACTCTGGCTGCTAGTTATAAATACATCTCAGGATTCAGTACAGCCTGTAGCTGTGTGAAGAGATCAGGAGAAAGCCTAAAGAAAACCCTTAACTTTTATGGGAGTATAAATTGAAAACAACTGCAACATGTATGGAGAATTCCAAGTTAGCTGCAAGTCTGCCAAGTGTTTGTTTCATGACCCACCCTGACTACGGCTGCTGTCTGGCACGGTGGCTCAGCGGTAGAGTTGCTGCCTCACAACGCCAGAGACTTGGGTTCGATCCTGACAACGGGCGCTGTCTGTACAGAGTTTGTACGTTCTCCCTGGACTGGATCGACTAGGCTTGTATACACTGGAAATTAGAAGGATGAAAGGGGATCTTGTCGAAACATATAAGATTATTAAGGGATTGGACACGTTAGAGGCAGGAAACATGTTCCCAATGTTGAGGGAGTCCAAAACCAGGGGCCACGGTTTAAGAATAAGGGGAAGGTCATTTAAAACGGAGACGGGGAAAATCTTTTTCAGTCAGAGAGTTGTAAATCTGTGGAATTCTCTGCCTCAGAAGGCAGTGGAGGCCAATTCTCTGGATGCTTTCTGGAGAGAGCTGGATAGAACTCTTAAAGATAGCGGAGTCAGGGGGTACGGGGAGAAGGCAGGAACTGGGTACTGATTGTGAATGATCAGCCATGATCACATTAAATGACGGTGCTGGCTCGAAGGGCTGAATGGCCTCCTCCTGCACCTATTGTCTATTGTCCCCAGAACCTGCGTGGATTTTCTCTGAGATCTTTGGTTTCCTCCCACACTCTAAAGACGTACAGGTTTGTAGGTTGATTGGCTTGGTGTAAATGTAAATTGTCCCGAGTGTGTGTAGGATAGTGTTAGTGTGCAGGGATCGCTGGTTAGTGTGGACACGGTGGGCTAATGGGCCTGTTTCTGGGCTGTATCTCTAAACTAAACTAAACTAAACTAAACTAAAAATGGCAGGAAATTTACAGGTGGAAACTCTTAACTTATTTTCCTGAATTTAAATGATCCTGACAATAGAAAATGAAAGTCAGATCGCTGGTGCAATGAACACGTTATCATTAAACTGGACCTGATTTGGAATTCAATGCACCTGGGTTCAGTATCCAAATATGCAACTTTATAAAGGATCACTGCAGAACTTCAGGGGAACAAAGCTAATGGCTTCCTCAGGTTGAACATCTTTACAGAGAGGGCAAGATAGAGCAACAAATACAAGCTCAAAGAACACCTTTGGCACTGTGTGGCAATGAGGAACATCTGGTTTCACAAATGATGGGCTTGCCATGGAACAGGTGAGTTTGCAGATGGGAGAAGTGAAAGAGAGAAGGGAGAGAAGAGAGAAGAGAGGAGAGAGAAGAGAGAGGAGAGAGAGAGAGAGAGAGAGAGAGAGAGAGAGAGAGAGAGAGAGAGAGAGAGAGAGAGAGAGAGAGAGAGAGAGAGAGAGAGAGAGAGAGAGAGAGAGGATGGAAACAGAGCGAGAACAGTAGTACAGAGAGGAGGAAAGAGGGAGAGAGAAAAGAGAGGGAGAGATAAAGCAGAAAGAGAGAGAGAAGAGGGAGAAACAGAGAAAGGAATAGGAGAGGGACGAGAAAGAGAGGGAAAGAGATGGAAAGGAGAGGGAGAGCGTATTTTAAGTTGAACAGGCATGTCAAGGAATTGGTAAGGAGTACAGCTTTGGACTAACATCGGGAAGTTATTCCCAGGCCAGGCACACTGATCTATTCATAGTTTTATCACATCAAAGGTTAAGAAGGAAATCTTTACCTTGATATCTGGATGAAAGTGGAATTCGTCACCACAAAGAATTGTTGAATGGAATGTACGAAGCCTTTCTTCAAACAGAAGATAATTGGCCGGAAGAGATAAATGGTAACGGGAATGAAAAGGGGAACAAGATTGGAAAGAGTGATTTACCTTGGAGAGCAGACTTGATGAGTTCAATGCCCCCTGTTCTGTTCTGATCCATTCGGTGACGTTCCTTCATAAGGAGTCATCAGAAAATGGACAGGGAGCTGAAGAAATATCAGGAGAGATGAACTTGAGTTTGACCATGAAATGCTGGCGCATCACTGAAGCCTTCATTAGACTTTAAACTTTGGAGATACAGCGTGGAAACGGGCCCTTCGGCCCACTGGGTCTGCTCCGTACAGCGATCACCCTGTACACTAGCACTGTCCTACACAACAAGGACAATATTTTACCAAAGCTACTTAACATATAAACCTGTGATCGGACGACACAACAGTGATCGGGCTGATCACCAACGGTGATGAAACAAAATACAGAGCGGAGGTGCAGAACCTGGCGGACTGGTGCTCCGATAACAACCTGTCCCTAAATACCACCAAGACCAAGGAGCTGATCATCAACTTCCGTAGGTCACACAACGGGGACAGTGTGGAGAGAGTCTTTATCAACGGGGACAGTGTGGAGAGAGTGTCCAGCTTCACGTTTCTCGGCACTCACATTTCGGAGGACCTAACATGGTCCAATAACACTGCTGCGCTGGTCAAGAAGGCACAGCAACGACTGTTCTACCTAAGAACACTGAAAAAATCTGGTCGACCCCAACAGCTGCTGACGACATTCTACCGCTGCACCATAGAGAGCATCCTAACACATGGCATCCCTGTGTGGTACCTCAGCTGCACGGAGGCAGAGAGGAAAGCTCTTCAGCGGGTAGTCCGTAGAGCTCAGAGGAACATCGGAACACAGCTACCAGCCTTGGAGGGCATCTACATCACACGATGCCTCAGAAAAGCCACCAGCATCCACAAAGACTCTTCACACCCCTGCAACAGTCTGTTCGAACTTCTACCATCGGGCAGACGATACAAGGCCTTCTACGCCCGCACCTCCAGACTCAGGAACAGCTTCATCCCCAGGGCCATAGCTGCCATGAACCGGTCCTGCTGAGCCGGATGGTCACATCGCACAGTGAACCGGCACAGATCTACTTGCACTCTATTCTGTTTTAAAACTGTCCTAATTTGTTTCATTGGGTTGCTTAAATTAATACTGACTAGCTAATTAATTTATTGCATCGTATGGGAGGCGCATTCCCAATCTCGTTGTACCCCTGTACAATGACAATAAAGATATATTGTATTGTATTGTATGTCTTTGGAGTGCGGGTGGAAACCAGGATTGCTGGGCGGTGTGGACTCAGTGGGCTGAAGGACCTGGTTCCATGCTGAATGAATGAATGAATAAGTTTATTGGCCAAGTATGTACACATACAAGGAATGTGCCTTGGTGCTCCGCTCGCAAGTAACAACACGAACATACAGTAAGCAATTAAGAATAAGCATAAAACATTAAAACATTAAGAATACATTACAGTTTAAACATGTGAGTGAAATAAACTAGAGCAAAAAGAGGCTACAGACTTTTGGTTGTTGAGTAGAGCTACTGCTCATGGGAAAAAAAGCTGTTTTTATGTCTGGCTGTGGCTGCTTTGACAGGACCGGAGTCGCCTGCTGTGTCTGGAGTCGCCTTCCAGAGGGAAGTGCTTCAAAGAGTTTGTGGCCAGGGTGAGAGGGGTCAGAGATGATCTTGCCCACTCGCTTCCTGGCCCTTGCAGTGTACAGTTCGTCGATGGGGGGAAGGTTGCAGCCAACAAGCTTCTCAGCTGTGCGAACGATCCGTTGCAGCCTCCGGATGTGGTGCTTGGTGGCTGAGCCAAACCAGACCATGATGGAGAAGGTGAGGACGGACTCAATGATAGCAGTATAGAACTGGACCATCATTGCCTGTGGCAATGGACAATAGACAATCGGTGCAGGAGTAGGCCATTCGACCCTTCCAGCCAGCACCGCCATTCAATGTGATCATGGCTGATCATTCTCAATCAGTACCCCGTTCCTGCCTTCTCCCCATTCAAGATTCAAGATTCAAGATTCAAGATAGCTTTATTTGTCATCCAAAAAACTTTTTTGGACGAAATTCAGTCACCCACAGTCCAACAATAAAAGCACTAAAATAGGCAGATTACACAATAAAGCATTAAAATAGGCAAATTACACAACCCCAAAAACACACAAAAAAAGAAACATCCATCACAGTGAGTCTCCTCCAGTCCTCTCCTCACTGTGATGGAAGGCCACAATGTCTTTTCCCTTCCCCTGCCGTCTTCTCCCGCGGTCAGGCTGTTGTGGTTCCAGGCCGCGCCGGACGGTCCACAGTGGGGCGACCCAAGCCCCGCGATCCGGGGCGGGCGAACACGCTGCCGCTGTTGCTGCACGTCGGGGCGGTCGTGGCTCCCGACATTGAAGCCCCCGCCCAGCAGAGAAAAATCCCGTGGCCTATTTTAGGCCGCGCCGGACGTTGAAATGTCCGCGACCCAAGCCCCGCGATCCGGGGCGGGCGAACACGCTGCCGAAGCCAGAGCTCCCGATGTCGGCATCCACGCGGCCCGAGCCTAAGGCGAGTCGCAGCCGCTCCCGCAGCCTCCGAAGACGGCCGGCTCCGCTGATGGTAAGTCCGATCCGCGGGCTCTGCGAACCAGAGCCCTGGAGGCCGCCAGCTCCAGGAGTTGGGCCGATGGTAGGCCGCAGCAGGAACGGAGACAACACCCAGAAAACAAAGGTCGGGTCTCCGTTCGGAAGGGACACATATTTACAATTTTACAGTTCCCCCCCTTCCCCACACACCCACACATAGTACACAAACACAAAAACACAACATCACATCGACAATTAAGACACAAAAAAACAACAAAACACAAAGACAAATGGACCGCAGGTAAGCCGCAGCTGCTATGGCAGCGCCGCCATTTTATGAAGGACCTCTTTGCTCCTATACTCAACTCCTCTTGTTATGTAGGCCAACATTCCATTGTATTTCTTCACTGCCTGCTGTACCTGCATGCTTCCTTTCAGTGACTGATGCACTGGGACACCCAGATCTCGTTGTACGTCCCCTTTTCCTGAAGGAACGTCCTTTAATTCTGAGGCAGATTGTGTTTCCTCAGCTGCCGCGGGAAGTCCATCCTCTGTTGGGCCTTTTTGACCGTGGCCCCCTAATTAAGGTCCCTGGAGATGATGGCTCCAAGGAACTTAAATGACTCCACAGATGTGACTGTGGTGTTGTTGATGGTGAGTGGGGGGAGGGGAGGGGGAGCTCTCCTAAAGTCTACAATCAGTTCCACTGTCTTGAGAGCATTGAGCTCCAGGTTGTTGCGATGGCACCAGGACGCCAGCTGTGTCACTTCCCATCTGTGGGCAGATTCCTCCCCATCCTGGATCAGTCCAATTAGGGTTGTGTCATCCATAAACTTGAGAAGCTTGACGGAGGAATCTGTGGAGGTGCAGTCGTTGCTGTAGAGAGAGAGTAAAGGAGAGGGTAGAGTATGCAGCCTTGCTGCGTCTCTAAACTCCAAACCCGGTCTTACCCAGGTGAGTTTTACTCCGGGTACCAGGGGAGCACGTCTTCGGAATGTGGGAGGAAACCGGAGCAACGGGAGAAAACCCACGCGGTCACGGGGAGAACGTGCAAACTCCGTGCAGACAGCGGCCATGGTCAGGATTTAACCCGGGACTCTGTCGCTGTGAGGCAGCAACTCTACCACCTGCGCCACCGTGCCGCCCACGGGGACAGAGCTGGGATTGGCTACACCCTACAGTTACAGTTTACAGTTTGGTTTATTGTCACGTATACCGACACGGGCTGCACGGTGGCGCAGCGGTAGAGTTGCTGCCTTACAGCGAATGCAGCGCCAGAGACCCGGGTGCGATCCCGACTACAGGCGCTGTCTGTACGGAGTTTGCACGTTCTCCCTGTGACCTGCGTGGGCTTTCTCCGAGATCTTGTATACACTGGAATTTAGAAGGATGAGAGGAGATCTTATCGAAACGTATAAGATTATTAAGGGGTTGGACACGTTAGAGGCAGGAAACATGTTCCCAATGTTGGGGCAGTCCAGAACCAGGGGCCACAGTTTAAGAATAAGGGGTAGGCCATTTAGAACTGAGACGAGGAAAAACCTTTTTCAGTCAGAGAGTTGTGAATCTGTGGAATTCTCTGCCTCAGAAGGCAGTGGAGGCCAATTCTCTGAATGCATTCAAGAGAGAGCTAGATAGAGCTCTTAAGGATAGCGGAGTCAGGGGGTATGGGGAGAAGGCAGGAACGGGGTACTGATTGAGAATGATCAGCCATGATCACATTGAATGGCGGTGCTGGCTCGAAGGGCCAAATGGCCTCCTCCTGCACCTATTGTCTATTGTCTATTGTCTATCTTCGGTTTCCTCCCACACTCCAAAGACGTACAGGTTTGTAGGTTAATTGGCTTGGTGAATGTAAACATTGTCCCTAGTTTGTAGGATGGTGTTAATATGCGGGGATCACTGGTCGGCGCGGACCCGGTGGGCCGAAGGGCCTGTTTCCGCGCTGTATCTCTAAACTAAAGGCTTTTTGCTGCTTGCTAACCGGTCAGCGGAAAGACAACAGATGATTACAATCGATCCATTTACAACGTAGAGAAAAACAAGATAAGGGAATGACGTTTAGTGCGAGATAAAGCCAGCAAAGTGTGATCAAGGATAGTCCGAGGTTCACCAATGAGGTAGATGGTAGTTCAGGGCTGCTCACTGGTCCTGGTGGGATGGTCCGGTTGCCTGATAACAGTTGATATCCCTCAGGAAAAACCCTCTCGCTGAGATCAAGCAAATTGGGATAAGGCTTCGCTTGCATGGAAAATGCCAGTCATTCCAGACAAAATTAACACATTTCCCTCGGTTGGGAATACGAACTCCTGCCAAGAACATTAGCAATTTGTTCGCTGTTGCTGTGATAATGTGCCAAGATTCAACTTTGCAATAAAAGCATTGCTACCAGAATTTGCTTCCACGTTGCCCATACGTCTGGCGTTCATTATATTTGTGACCATTATGGACCTCAGAGCTTTTCCAGTGCATTGGACTTTAGTTTTTTGGAGTTTAGTTTAGCTTAGTTTAGTTTGGTTGAGCTGCAGACGAGTCTCGACCCGAAACGTCACCCATTCCTTCTCTCCAGAGATGCTGCCTGTCCTGCTGAGTTACTCCAGGTTTATGTGTCTATCTTCGGTTTAAACCAGCATCTGCAGTTCCTCCGTACATGTTTAGTTTAGTTTAGTTTCGAAGGATGAGACGGGATCTTATATAGAAACATATAAAATTATTAAGGGATTGGCTAGATGCAGAGGGAATCCAGAACCAGGGGTCACAGTTTAAGCGCAGCGGTAGAGTTGCTGCTTTACAGCGAATGCAGCGCCGGAGACTCAGGTTCGATCCTGACTACGGGTGCTGCACTGTAAGGAGTTTGTACGTTCTCCCCGTGACCTGCGTGGGTTTTCTCCGAGATCTTCGGTTTCCTCCCACACTCCAAAGACGTACAGGTATGTAGGTTAATTGGCTGGGTAAAATGTAAAAATTGTCCCTAGTGGGTGTAGGATAGTGTTAATGTACGGGGATCGCTGGGCGGCGGACTTGGTGGGCCGAAAAGGCCTGTTTCCGGCTGTATATATATGATATGATATGATATGATAAGGGGTAGGCCATTTAGGACTGAGATGAGGAAAAACTTTTTGCGCACAGAGAGTTATGAATCTGTGGAATTCGTTGCCACAGAAGACAGTGGAGGCCTTTTCACTGGATATATTCAAGAGAGAGTTAGATGGAGTTCTTAGGGCTAACGGAATCAAGGGATATGGGGAGAAAGCAGGAACGGGGTACTGATTCTGGATGATCAGCCATGACCATATTGAAGGGTGGTGCTGGCTCGAAGGGCTGAATGGCCTGCTCCTGCACCTGTTTTCTATGTTTTTATGTTTCTAGTTTAGAGATACTTCCTGAGATTCTTCTGATACATCGTTCATAAGCTCATTAGTGATAGGTGCAGAAATGCTTTAACGCCAAAGATTTTCTTTGAGAGAGAGAGAGAGATTCAGACAGACAGAGACAGAGAGAGACAGAGAGAGAGAGAGAGAGAGAGAGAGAGAGAGAGAGAGAGAGAGAGAGAGAGAGAGAGAGAGAGAGAGAGAGAGAAACAAGACACCACAGACGCTGAAATCTGGAGATCTTTTTCATGTTCATAAGTGATAGGAGCAGAATTAGGCCATCGGGCCTATCAAGTCTACTCCGCCATTCCATCATGGCTGATCTATCTCTCCCTCCCAACCCCATTCTCCCGCCTTCTCCCCATAACCCCTGACACTCGTACTAATCAATAATCTATCTATCTCTGCCTTAAAAATATCCATTGACTTGGCCTCCAGAACCAGGGGCCACAGTTTAAGAATAAGGGGTAGGCCATTTAGAACAGAGATGAGGAAAAACTTTTTTAGTCAGAGAGTTGTGAATCTGTGGAACTCTCTGCCTCAGAAGGCAGTGGAGGCCAATTCTCTGAATACATTCAAGAGAGAGCTAGATAGAGCTCTTAAGGATAGCGGAGTCAGGGGGTATGGGGAGAAAGCAGGAACGGGGTACTGATTGAGAATGATCAGCCATGATCACATTGAATGGCGGTGCTGGCTCAAAGGGTTGAATGGCCTCCTCCTGCACCTATTGTCTATTGTCTATTGTCTATTGTCTATTGCCTCCACAGCCTTCTGTACCAATGAATCTCACAGATTCACCACCCTCTGACTAAAGAAATTCCTGCTGGTGTCCTTCCTAAAGGAACATCCTTTAATTCTGAGGCTGTGCCCTCTGGTCCTAGACTCTCCCCCGAGTGGAATCATGCTGTCCACATCCAGGCCTTTCACTGCGTCTTCCTGGAGAGGCAAGAGAGGGAGCAGTCACACTGGAATGTTTCTGACCCACAACCTATTAAAATTAATGATGGAAAATATACATTTATGCTCCCTGAGGTCCACAGCTCTCAACGCGGTGAAGGCCATTGGTGATTTACAGCTGAAAGCGGGAGGCACAGCAGAACAATGAACAACCTTTCGCTTCCAAGCAAAATATGAGGCGCTGTTCCTCCACTTTGGCAGCCTACAACGCAGCGGTATGAAGAGGGCGCAGCGGTAGAGCTACTGCCTTACAGCGCCGGAGACCCGGGTTCCATCTTGACAATGGGTGCTTGTCTGTACGGAGTTTGTATGTTCTCCCGTGACCTGCGTGGGTTTTCTCCGAGATAGACAATATACAATGGACAATAGGTGCAGGAGTAGGCCATTCGGCCCTTCGAGCCAGCACCGCCATTCAATGTGATCATGGCTGATCATTCTCAATCAGTACCCCGTTCCTGCCTTCTCCCCATACCCCCTGACTCCGCTATCCTTAAGAGCTCTATCTAGCTCTCTCTTGAATGCATTCAGAGAATTGGCCTCCACTGCCTTCTGAGGCAGCGAATTCCACAGATTTACAACTCTCTGACTGAAAAAGTTTTTCCTCATCTCCGTTCTAAATGACCTACCCCTTATTCTTAAACTGTGGCCCCTGGTTCTGGACTCCCCCAACATTGGGAACATGTTTCCTGCCTCTAAAGTGACCAACCCCTTAATAATCTTATATGTTTCGATAAGATCTCCTCTCACCCTTCTAGTGTGTGTAGGATAGTGTTAATGTGCGGGGATCGCTGGTCGGTGCGGAGTCGTTGGGCCGAAGGGCCTGTTTCCGCGCTGTATCTCTAAACTAAACAAAACTAAACTAAACTAAGTATTGATTTCTCTAATTTCAAGTAACCCATTCATTCCCTCTCTCTTCATCCTTCCCCCTACCCTAGTCGTCTTGCCAGTTTCACTGTTTGCATCCCTTCCTCATCACCTCGTCACCGGCCAACAATGGACCATTGTGGGCTCCACCATTCCCGAGTCATCGTTGCTGGCTCTGATCTGTTTCGCACCTTTGCATTCCTCTAGTTTCCCTCGCCCCTGACTCTCAGTCTGAAGAAGGGTCTCGACCCGAAACGTCACCTACATCTTTTTCTCCAGAGATGCTGCCCGACCTGCTGAGTTGCTCCAGGTTTTCGTGTCAATCACTTCCAAGAGACTCAGGTTCGATCCTGACTACGGGTGCTGTACTGTAAGGAGTTTGTACGTTCTCCCCGTGACCTGCGTGGGTTTACTCCGAGATCTTCGGTTTCCTCCCACACTCCAAAGACGTACAGGTATGTAGGTTAATTGGCTGGGTAAATGTAAAAATTGTCCCTAGTGGATGTAGGATAGTGTTAATGTATGGGGATCACTGGGCGGCACGGACTTGGAGGGCCGAAAAGGCCTGTTTCCGGCTGTATGTATATGGTATATGATATGAAGTGTGGCTTTACTTATGGAGGCAATACGTTAGTCCATTTATCGCTCAGACCTATTCCAACCCAGGCAACTTGTATCTCATCTCGTTGTAGACAAAAAGCGCTTGAGTAACTCAGCGTCACAGGCAGCATCTCTGGAGAGAAGGAAGGATTACTCATATCATTGTGCCTCTTCCCTCATCCACCTTGGTAAACTTGCCTCAGCAAAACGTACATGTGAATAAAACACAAAGTGCTGCAGTAACTCAACGGACCAGGCAGCATCTGTGGAGGGAATGGATAAGTGGCGTTTCAGATTGCGATCCTTCTTCAGACTGATACAGTTGGGTGCGGGGCGGGTAAAAAGTTTGATAAAAGAGTTGCGATCGGGACAAAGGCCCGCAAGTGATAGGTGGATACAGGTGAGGGGGGGGGGGGTAGGGAGTTCTTGTCTGATGGGTGGACAAAGCGGTGGCGGCACGGTGGCGCAGCGGTAGAGTTGCCGCCTTACAGCAAATGCAGCGCCGGAGACTCAGGTTCGATCCCGTCTACGGGCGCCGTCCGTACGGAGTTTGCACGTCCTCCCCGTGACCCGCGTGGGTTTTCTCCGAGATCTTCGGTTTCCTCCCACACTCCAAAGACGTGCAGGTGCGTAGGTCAATTGGCTGGGCAAATGTACAAAAAAAAATGTCCCAGGAGTGTGTGTAGGATAGTGTTAGTGTGCAGGGATCGCTGGGCGGCGCGGACCCGGTGGGCCGTAAGGGCCTGTTTCCGAGCTGTATCTCTAAATCTAAATCTAAATAAAAAGGATAGAGATGAAAAGGATACAAAAGAATGTCAGATAAGGAGAGAGAAGGAGAGAAATGTGAAGTCAGAGGAAGGGATAGAGGTGGAAAGGGAGGTTTGGACATTAATTGGCTTCGGTAAGATTGTAAATTGTCCTTAGTGTGTATGATAGTGCTAGTGTACGGGGAGATGGCTGGTCAGCACGGACTCGGTGGGCCTGTTTCCACGCTGTATCTCTAAAGTCTAAAGTAAAGATGACTCCTCATCCTCCTGCGCTGCAACGAATAAGGTCATAGTCTGCTCAAGCAATGTCGCTAGCCCATGCCCTCGAGTCCTGGCAACGTCCTACTAGGTTAATTCCCGGAATGGCGGGACTGTCGTATGTTGAAAGACTGGAGCGACTAGGCTTGTATACACTGGAATTTAGAAGGATGAGAGGGGATCTTATCGAAACGTATAATATTATTAAGGGGTTGGACACGTTAGAGGCAGGAAACATGTTCCCAATGTTGGGGGAGTCCAGAACCAGGGGCCACAGTTTGAGAATAAGGGGTAGGCCATTTAGAACAGAGATGAGGAAAAACTTTTTCAGTCAGAGAGTTGTGAATCTGTGGAATTCTCTGCCTCAGAGGGCAGTGGAGGCCAATTCTCTGAATACATTCAAGAGAGAGCTAGATAGAGCTCTTATGGATAGCGGAGTCAGGGGGTATGGGGAGAAAGCGGGAACGGGGTACTGATTGAGAATGATCAGCCATGATCACATTGAATGGCGGTGCTGGCTCGAAGGGCCAAATGACCTACTCCTGCACCTATTGTCTATTGTCTATTATATCTGACATTGAGAGATCTATGTAGGAAGGAAGTGCAGTTGCTGGTTTACACCGAAGATAGACACAAAATGCTGGAGCAACTCAGTGGGACAGGCAGCATCTCTGGAGAGAAGGAATGGGTGATGTTCCGTGTGAAGGGAGACCCTTCCTCAGGCTGAGAGTCGGGGGGAGAGGGAGACTAGAGATAGTGAAGGGTAAGGCGTGAAAATGGCAGGTCAAAGCAGACGGTGACGACAGAAATACAGAATGGCTCATTGTTAAACAGGATCGGCTTGACATTCTGTCATTTCCCGCTGAACCTTGCGTTTCCCGCTGAGCCCAGGGAACTCTTGTTTCCCCATCCTGCCGTGTGAGGTAACGTCTTGTTTGAACAGGTTGTGTGATTGTTTTGGTAAGAAGCGTTTACTGGGGGGGGGGGATGATGTAAACTCCACACCACATGTTTGCCCAGTAGCCTCTTCACGCTGTGTGTTTGCTGTGTTACATTATTCCTTGAGCATCTCCAATCTGTCCTCCATCCTGCCTTCCAGAGCTTGCAGCGCCGGAGACCCGGGTTTAATCCTGACACTGCGGGTGCTGTCTGTACGGAGTTTGTCTCCGTGACCTGCGTGGGTTTTCTCCGCTTATTCACTTACTGAGGCACCACCCCTCAGTGAATCCATGCACGGTGACAGCCTCTACACGGAGATAAGGTCACTCAATCCCTGGGACCTGCCCTACCACGATCGTGACTGCGTACAAAATCATGAGAGAAATAAATCGGGTCGACACACATATTCTCTTTCCCAGAGCAGGGGAATCAATAATCAGAGGGCATAGGTTTAAGGTGAGAGGGGAAAAGATTTAATAGGGGTAACTTTTTCACATAAAGGGTGGAGGGTTTATGAAACGATCTGCCAGAGGAGGTGGTTGAGGCAGGTACTATCGCAACGTTTAAGAAACATTTAGACAGCTGCATGGAAAGGAGTTTTAGAGGGATGTGGGCCAAACTCAGGCAGGTGGGACTAGTGTAGATGGGACTTGTTGGCCAGTGTGGGCAAGATGGGGTAAAGGGCCTGTTTCCACACTGTATAATAATAATAATAATATATTTATTTTATATAGCGCCTTAACACATGCACAAAGCGCTTTACAAATACAATTAACATAGAAACAAACAGACAAACAGACAAACTATCCTGACGGAAAAGCGGCGAATACTCAACGCCAGCGTCCTCTCACGTCAGGGTCCGGCAGTAGACATTAAAGAACACAAGACACACAGATACAATTTTTTACACAAAACAGCCATCACAGTGATTGCTCCAGGCATACCCTCACTGTGATGGAAGGCAAAGTCTTATCTCCTCCTCGTTCTTCTCCCGTGGCGCCACGAGGCAGTCGAGGCTCCCAACCCCTTGAAGCCCCCACCGGGCGATGTAAAGTCCCAGGGTCGAGCCGAGCAGGCCGATGAAAGTTCTGAGCCCCCACCGGGCGATGTAAAGTGCCGCGGCCGAGCCACGCAGGGCGATGAGAGTCCTGAGCCCCCACCGGGCGATGGAAAGTGCTGCGGCCAGGCCACGCAGGGCGATGAAGGGCCTGCGGGCGGGTTGATCGTGCCTCGTGCTTCGGGGCGGTCGAAGCTGCTACGGCTGGAGCTCCCAAAAGCCGGTCGCCAGCCAGGGACCTGCGAGCTCCCGATGTTGCGGTCTGCAGGGCCCACGGCCGAAGCCTCCGAGATGGTAAGTCCAGGCCCTGCGACCGGAGTCTTCGAGGTCGATCCCAGCTGGAGGCCGCCGACTCCACGATGTTAGGCCGTAGCGCGAACAGAGATACGACACGGTAAAGGTCGCATCTCCGTTGAGGAGGAGATTTAAAAAAAGGTTTCCCCCAACCCCCCCACCACCCCCCTACATACACAGAATTAAAAATAAAACAAAACGTACATTTAACATCAACATTGACTAAAAAACACAAAAAAAAACGGAGAGACTGCCGGTGAGCCACAGCTGCAGAACACAGCCACAGCCACGCCCCTATGACTCTACGATTCTCTATGATCGATTTTCCCCAGACCCTGAGACTTTTAGACTTTAGAGATACAGCGGCAGAAACACTGTGACCGCGTGGGATTTCTCCGGGTGCTCCGGTTTCCTCCCACACTCCAAAGAGATAGAGGTTTGTAGATTACTTCCTGATTAGTACAGGTGTCAGAGGTTATGGGGAGAAGGCAGGAGAATAAGAATAATAATAATAATAATGCATTACATTTATATAGCGCTTTTCATTTACTCAAAGACGCTTTACAGGGATTTAAAGAACATAGGGAAGTGAATAAATAGATAAATAAGTAAATGGGGTTAGGAGGGAGAGATAGATCAGCCATGATCAGCCATGGCGGAGTAGATTTGATGGGCTGAATGGCCTAATTGTAATCCTATTCCTTATGACCTTATCCTCGGCAAACTCCAACAGATAACAACATGGCAGTAGCACGATCATCTGTTCTGGTGAATGAATAAATAAATGAATGAATGAATGAATGAATGAATGATAAATGTTGGCCTGGAAACTGAGACAACTCACACTGGAGAGAACAGCCGTTTTAATATCTCATCCAGAAATTGCAGATGTTGAAAAGGATGTTATACCCCACGGTAACTTCGTGGAAATTGGAAATTCTGCTTCATCAGCTCTTCGTCAGAATTGTTTTGGCCCAGATGCTGGAATCTTGTGCAGAACACAGAGTTGCTGGAATTACTCAGCGGGTCAGGCAAAGTCTCTGAAGAACATGGGTAGGCGATGTTTCGGGTCAGGAGCCTTCTTCAGACTTTTTGATGCCCCCTGTCCAGTCTGAAGAAGGGTCCTGCCCTGAAATGTCCATGTCTTCCATTGATCCATGTGTCTATACTGAGTCCTCCTCTCTACCCCATCTTACTCTTCCGGGAAGCCTGCAATCAAGACAGAGGGAGAGAGGGAGAGAGAGAGAGGGAGAGAGGGAGAGAGGGAGAGAGAGGGAGAGAGAGGAGAGAGAGAGAGAGAGAGAGAGAGAGAGAGAGAGAGAGAGAGAGAGAGAGAGAGAGAGAGAGAGAGAGAGAGAGAGAGAGAGAGAGAGAGATGTGGACTGGACTTGAAACTATAAAGGACAAGTGAAAACAAAGTTAAAGGCTATAATGTGACCCTTTTACAATCTTTAAGCTGAATTTATGAAATGCAAACATGAAAAAAAAAAGAAAGAAAAAAAAAAGAGAGAGAGAGAGAGAGAGAGAGAGAGAAAGTGAAACACCGAAAGAGGAGAGAGAGAGAGAGAGAGAGGGAGAGAGAGAGACAGAGAGAGATCGGTGGCACAGCGGTAGAGTTGCTGCCTTAGAGTGCCAGAGACCCTAGTTTGATCCTGACTATGGGTGCTTGTCTGTCTGGCTTGTGCACATTCTCCCCTTGACCTGAGTGGGTTTTCTCCGGGTGCTCCGGTTTCCTCCCACACTCCAAAGACGTACAGGTTTGCTGGTTAATTGGCTTCAGTAAAATTGTTTTTTTTTAAATTCCCTCGTGTGTAGGATAGTACTAATGTACGGGGTGATCGCTGGTCGGCACGTCGGGCTGAAGGGCCTGTTTCTGCACTGTATCTCTGAACTAAACTAAAGAGTGGGGGAAGGCAAAAGAGAGGGAAATATGTGCAGAGAACAAAAAACAGTGCCGTATTAGAAACATAGAAATATAAAAAATAGGTGCAGGAGGAGGCCATTTGGCCCTTCCAGCCAGCACCGCCATTCACTGTGATCATGGCTGATCATCAACAATCTGTAACTCGTGCCTGCCTTCTCCCCATATCCCTAGGACCCTAGAGCTCTATCCAGTGAATTAGCCTCCATTGCCTTCTGTGGCAGAGAATTCCACAGATTCACAACTCTCTGGGTGAAAAATATTTTTCTCACCTCAGTTTTAAATGGCCTCCCCTTTATTCTTAGACTGTGGCCCCTGGTTCTGGACTCCCCCAGCATTAGAAACATTTTACCTGCAGGCCTATTAACAGGCCCTTTGGCCCACGATGTCTGTGCTCAACATGTTAAACGTATCTCCTCTGCCTACATATAATGCATATCCCCCCATTCCCTGCATATCCATGTGCTTGTCAAAAAGCCTCTTAAATGCGACTATTGTGTCTGCTTCCTCTACCATCCCTGGCTGTGCTAGATGATTCTGTTTAGAGCGATGCAGATACCCTAATTATTCAAATGCCTATCCAAAAGTCTTCCCAATGCCACTAATGTTTAATCTTCACACACCACCCCAGCAGTGTGTTGAAGGCACTCACCCACCTTCTGTGTGGGAAAAACTTACACTGCTGAACTCCTTTAAACTTTGCCCCTCTCACCTTAAAGCTTCTCCTTCTTGTCTTTGATTTTTTTTCCACCCTGGGAAAAAGATTCTAAATGTCTACCCTATCTGTGCCTCCCATCTTCTAGATGGAGACGTAGATTCAACCCACAAGACCTCAGGCGGAGGTATTTATTCACAAAATGCTGGAGTAACTCAGCAGGTCAGGCAGCATCTCAGGAGAGAAGGAATGGGTGACGTTTCGGGTCGAGACCCTTCTTCAGCAGGTCAGGCAGCATCTCAGGAGAGAAGGAATGGGTGACATTTCGGGTCGAGACCCTTCTTCAGTCTGAAGAAGGGTCTCGACCCGAAACGTCACCCATTCCTTCTCTCCTGAGATGCTGCCCGACCCGCTGAGTTACTCCAGCATTTTGTGATGTACCAGCATCTGCAGTTATTTTCTTACACAGACCTCAGGCGGACGGAGTTATCTTGAGCCCAGCGGCTGTGAAGGTGGATGAAGGGTCCATCAGCTCCAATCGTCTGGGTTCCCTTGCCGTTGGATTCAGTTGATTGATTTGTGAAGGACCGTGTGCTTCTTGGAGTGCGACATCAAGTACACGTTAGACAAACACACGTCTTCGTTCAGTGAGCAGCGCAAAACCTCACTCAAGACGTTCGGCGATGGGGGAAGGGCGAGGGGAGCAGGCTACGTGACGGCTGGAAGCTCCTCGTTAAGAACCCGCACGGAGGCGGCGAGAATGTGATTCAATCGCTCAACTTTGGAACTCAGGAACCACCTGAGAGTTCATAAAAACAATGGGACCTAGACCATCCATCCTCGACCTCGAGGGACCTCGAGGGACCGCCTCAACTTATAGATGTTATGGTGTAGTGAACATTGATACATGTATCTACAAAGGTTCTTTATCACCTTTGCTTCTAGAGTCAACTGTTGAAGATATATTGCAGAGGGATTTGTTAGATGAAATTGCAGAGAATGGGTTAGCTGGGAATGGCAGGACTTTCATATGAAGAAAGACTGTATAGACTAGGCTTGTACTCGCTGGAATTTAGAAGACTGAGGGGGGATCTTATAGAAACATATAAAATTCTTAAGGGGTTGGAGAGGCTAGATGCGGGAAGATTGATCCTGATGTTGGGGAAGTCCAGAACCAGGGGTCACAGCTTAAGGATAAGGGGGAAGTCTTTTAGGACCAAGATGAGAAAACATTTCTTCACACAGAGAGTGGTGAGTCTGTGGAATTCTCTGCCACAGAAGGTAGTTGAGGCCAGTTCATTGGCTATATTTAAGAGGGAGTTAGATGTGGCCCTTGTGGCTAAAGGGATCAGGGGGTATGGAGAGAAGGCAGGTACAGGTTACTGAGCTGGATGATCAGCCATGATCATATTGAATGGCAGTGCAGGCTCGAAGGGCCGAATGGCCTACTCCTGCACCTATTTTCTATGTTTCTATGTTTCTATGTAACCTGAGATCCTCATGTCTTTGTACTTTCCATCCCAGTGAGTTAACCAGAAAGAAGTACCTCAAGGCAATGTTTGATGTGATTAGATAGAAGCTGCACAGATATCTGTTGTATGAGTTTCTACCTTACATTGTCAGCACGGTGGCGCAGCGGTAGAGCTACTGCCTTACAGCGCCAGAGACCCGGGTTCGATCCTGACTGCGGCTGCTTGCCTGTACGGAGTTTGCACGTTCCCCCCGTGACCTGCGTGGGTTTACTCCGAGATCTTCAGTTTCCTCCCGAACTCCAAAGACGTACAGGTTTGTAGGCTAATTGGTTTGGTATAAAAATTGTAAAATTGTCCCTAGTGTGTAGGATAGTATTAACGCGCAGGGATCGATTGGTCGGTGCAGAATCGGTGGGCCGAAGGGCCTGTTTCTGTGCTGTGTCTCTAAACTAAACAAAACTAAATAGTCGCTTAAGGAAGGCAAACTTTAACCGTTGGGTGATTCCAGTCCCCATATTAACTCAGAGAGAGAGATTCCGACTGTGGACTCAGCTGGTTAGAGGAGTAGTGACCATAATTTAGTTTAGTTTTAGACAGCGTTCAAACAGGCCCTTCGGCCCACCAAGTCTGCACTGGCCAGCGATCACGTCGTACACTAACACTATCCTACACATTAGGGACAATTTACGGAAGACAGTCAACCTTTGAAATGTGGATCGAAACCGGAGCACCCGGAGAAAACCTACGCAATCACAGGGAGAATGTACAAGCTCCGTACAGGCAGCACCCGCAGTCAGGATGGAACCCGGGTCTCCGGCGCTGTCAGGCAGTAACTCTACCGCTGCGCCACCGTGCCGTCCAATATTCAATGAAATATGCGCAAAACACAAAATGCTGGTGCAAAACCAGTTAGGCAGCACCTCTGGAGGGCATGGACAGGTGAGCTTTTGGGTCAGGATCCTACTACCGACGGGATCAGGACCTTTCCGAAGAAGCTGGAATCTTGCCAAAACACAAAGAGCAGGAGTAACTCAGCGGGTCAGGCAGCATCTCTGGAGGACATGGGTAGGCGACGGGTGGCAGTGTGAATTGTGAGGAAGATGCTATGAGGTTGCAGGGTGACTTGGACAGGTTGTGTGAGTGGGCGGATGCATGGCAGATGCAGTTTAATGTGGATAAGTGTGAGGTTATCCACTTTGGTGGTAAGAATAGGAAGGCAGAGTATTATCTGAATGGTGTCAAGTTAGGAACAGGGGACGTACAACGAGATCTGGGTGTCCTAGTGCATCAGTCACTGAAAGAAAGCATGCAGGTACAGCAGGCAGTGAAGAAAGCCAATGGCCTACATAACAAGAGGAGTTGAGTATAGGAGCAAAGAGGTCCTTCTGCAGTTGTACAGGGCCCTAGTGAGACCGCACCTGGAGTACTGTGCGTAGTTTTGGTCTCCAAATTTGAGGAAGTATATTCTTGCTATTGAGGGCGTGCAGCGTAGGTTTACTAGGTTAATTTCCGGAATGGCGGGACTGTCATATGTTGAAAGACTGGAGCGACTAGGCTTGTATACACTGGAATTTAGAAAGATGAGAGGGGATCGTATTGAAACATATAAGATTATTAAGGGGTTGGACACGTTAGAGGCAGGAAACATGTTCCCAATGTTGGGGGAGTCCAGAACCAGGGGCCACAGTTTAAGAATAAGGGGTAGGCCATTTAGAACTGAGATGAGGAAAAACATTTTCAGTCAGAGAGTTGTCAATCTGTGGAATTCTCTGCCTCAGAAGGCAGTGGAGGCCAATTCTCTGAATGCATTCAAGAGAGAGCTGGATAGAGCTCTTAAGGATAGTGGAGTCAGGGGTATGGGGAGAGGGCAGGAACGGGGTACTGTTTGAGAATGATCAGCCATGATTACATTAAATGGCGGTGCTGGCTCGAAGGGCTGAATGTCCTCCTCCTGCACCTATTGTCTATTGTCTATTATTGTCTATTGTCTATTATTTCGTGTCAGGACCGTCCTCGATGCCCTGTGCCCGGAGTCTGAACAGGGGTCCTACAGTCTAACAGAGGCCAGATGTAAAATGCCATCTAGCCCTGTCCTCCAAAGATGCTGCCTGAGCCGCTGAGTTCCTCCGGCACATTGTGTTTTGATCAAGACTCCAGCATCTGCAGTTCCTTGTTTCTCCATGTCGTGAAATATGACTGAGACTGTCTAATCTCATTCCACATTTGCAACACGGTGGCTCAACGGTAGAGTTGCTGCCATACAGTGCTTACAGCACCGGAGACCTGGGTTCGATCCCGACTACGGGTGCTGTCTGTATGGAATTTGTACGTTCTCACTGTGACTGTGTGGTGTTTCTCCAAGATCTTCGGTTTCCTCCCACAATCTAAAGACATACAGGTATGTAGGTTAATTGGCTTGGTATAAATACTATATAACTGTCCCAAGTGTGTGTAGGGTGGTGGTAATGGGCGGGAACTCGATGGGCTGAAGGGCCTATTTCCGTGCTGTAGATGGAAACTTACAAAATTCTTAAGGGGTTGGACAGGCTAGATGCAGGAAGATTGTTCCCGATGTTGGGGAAGTCCAGAACAAGGGGTCACAGTTTAAGGATAAGGGGGAAGTCTTTTAGGACCGAGATGAGAAAGTTTTTTTCACACAGAGAGTGGTGAATCTGTGGAATTCTCTGCCACAGAAGGTAGTTGAGGCCAGTTCATTGGCTATATTTAAGAGGGAGTTAGATGTGGCCCTTGTGGCTAAAGGGATCAAGGGGTATGGAGAGAAGGCAGGTACGGGATACTGAGTTGGATGATCAGCCATGATCATATTGAATGGCGATGCAGGTTCGAAGGGCCGAATGGCCTACTCCTGCACCTATTTTCTATGTTTCTATGTTTCTATCTCTAAAACTAAACTAAACTAAACTGAAGATGGACACAAAATGCTGGAGTAACTCAGCGGGACAGGCAGCATCTCTGGATAGAAGGAATGGGTGATGTCGAGACCCTTCTTCAGTCTGAGAGTCAGGGGAGAGAGGGAGACACAGAGATGAGGAAGCGCGATGTGTGAAAGCGAGGCATCAAGGGGGATGCAGATCAAGAAAAATGTAGAATAGAGCGAGTCAATGTCTTTTGAGAGATGATCATTACAGTCAGTGACTAGACAAGACCCCGTTGGACCTCTCGTGAATGAGTCCATGCCACGTTATCTCACCACATCGTTAACCCTGTCACTATAACGTGAGAAACTACATCTGGTTTAGTGGTTAAGACATCCCCCCCAGAGGGACCGGCCATGTTTATCGTGGTGTTTTCGGCACTATACTGCTGACTGAAGGTGTTTGTCTTAATGGATTCCGTTTGGAAGCTTGTCATTAAATACAAAACACAATATGGATGAACTCGCCTTGAACCAGCTCGAAAATAAAAGCTTCTGTAAAGTAATTCTATCTCAGCCTGATACTGTCTACCAAATGGTACCAGCTTATTGTCACTCGGTGTACTTTCTGCTAACATTTGACTCCATTATGGCGAGTCCGAAAACTTGTTGGTTGTAGAAGAAGTTTATTGCAGCCGCAATATTCGAATACAGAGTTAAACAACAAGGTAAAGGACAACCATCAAAAACTTACTGTCTTCTTCGAAGACTTCGCCGAACTGTCTATTTCGGGCGCCAAAAGCGCACATGACATCGCTGGCCAATCAGCGATGTCGCTCCCTGGACCAATCCCCATGGTCGCGTTCACACGTGACCTCGCTGGCCAATCCGAGGGTTCGACGACCTGGACCATTCTCTATGGTCGCTACACCATCTTCATAATTTGGGCAAAGCTCTCTCCTCTGAGTTGATAAGCCACAGGAGCAGAATTAGGCCATTCAGACCATTGAGTCGATCATTGAGTTCGTAGAGACCCATTGAGTTCGATCATGGCTGATCTGTCTTTCTGAACCTCATTCTCCCGCCTTTTCCCCATAACCTTTGAAACCCGTACTAATCAAGAACCTGTCCATCTTCGCTTCAAAAAGACGGCCTCCATAGCTGTCTGTGGCAATGAATACCACAGATTCATAGAGTCATACAATCATAGAGTGATACAGTGTGGAAACAGACCCTTCAGCTCAACTTGCCCACACCGGCCAACATGTCCCAGCAACACTAGTCCCACCTGCCTCCGCTTGGTCCATATCCCTCCAAACCTGTCCTATCCATGTACCTGTCTAACTGTCTCTTAAACATTGGGATAGTCCCAGCCTCAACTACCTCCTCTGGCAGCTTGGTGCCCTCTGGTTCTAGACTCCCCCACTGGTGGAAATATCCACTCCACATCCACTCTATCTAGGCCTTTCATTTTTTGAAAAGTTTCAATGAGGTCCCCGCTCATCTTTTATCTCTCTGTCAACGTCATCTTGAACACGTAGGACACCTAATGTTTAGAAGTAAGGAAAAGGGGACATACAACGAGATCTGGGTGTCCTAGTGCATCAGTCACTGAAAGGAAGCATGCAGGTACAGCAGGCAGTGAAGAAAGCCAATGGAATTTTGGCCTTCATAACAAGAGGAGTTGAGTATAGGAGCAAAGAGGTCCTGCAGTTGTACAGGGCCCTAGTGAGACCGCACCTGGAGTACTGTGTGCAGTTTTGGACTCCAAATTTGAGGAAGGATATTCTTGCTATTAAGAGTGTGGAGCGTAGGTTTATTAGGTTAATTCCCGGAATGGCGGGACTGTCATATGTTGAAAGACTGGAGCGACAAGGCTTGTATACACTGGAATTTAGAAGGATGAGAGGAGATCTTATCGAAACGTATAAGATTATTAAGGGGTTGGACACGTTAGAGGCAGGAAACATGTTCCCAATCTTGGGGAGTCCAGAACCAGGGGCCACAGTTTAAGAATAAGGGGTAGGCCATTTAGAACTGAGATGAGGAAAAACCTTTTCAGTCAGAGAGTTGTGAATCTGTGGAATTCTCTGCCTCAGAAGGCAGTGGAGGCCAATTCTCTGAATGCATTCAAGAGAGAGCTAGATAGAGCTCTTAAGGATAGCGGAGTCAGGGGGTATGGGGTGAGGGCAGGAACGGAGTACTGATTGAGAATGATCAGCCATGATCACATTGAATGGCGGTGCTGGCTCGAAGGGCCAAATGGTCTCCTCCTGCACCTATTGTCTATTGTACTAATCTTCCCCCATGTTTACTTTAGAGTTTTTACAGCGCAAAAACAGGCTATTCGGCCCAGCAAAAGACAAACATTATGGCAGGCAGAAGTGGTGTACAGTTCACGTATAAATAGAAAAAAACAATGACTCTATTCTACATTTTCTTTGATCTCCATCTCTTTTGATGACTTATATTCACACCTTACCCTTCCTTATCTATCTCCCGGTTGCTAAACATTTTAACTCCCCCCTCCCATTCCCACACTGACCTTTCTGTCCTGGGCCTCCTCCATTGTCAGAGTGAGGCCCAGCGCAAATTAGTGGAACAGCACCTCATATTTCGCTTGGGCAGCTTACATCCCAGCGGTATGAACATTGACTTCAAGTAACCCTTGCTTTCCCTCTCTCTCTCTCTCTCCCTCTCCCCCTTCCTAGTTCCCTGACCAGTCTGACTGTCCCCGATTACATTTCATCTCTGTTTGCTTTGTGGTAACCTTTTCCTAGCTAACGATGATCTATTCTACATTTTTCATGACCGCATCTCTTTTGATGTCTCGTTTTCACACCTCATCCGTCCTTGTCTCTGTGTCTTCCTCACCCCTGACTCTCACTCTGAAGAAGGCTCTCAACCCAAAACGTCACCCATTCCTTCTACCCAGAGATGCTGCCTGTCCCGCTGAGTTACTCCAACGTTTTGGGTCTATCTAAGAAACAATTCATTATCTAAAGTAAAATCTTTCAGCGCTGAGCCCTGAAGCACCTAATCTCCCTTCTGCTTGTTTTGTCAATGGTCAGACTACACACCATTACATGCGGACATGACTATTTCACTCACTTAGTGCAAGGCAACAAGGAGGAATTTCTAAGCAACTTGTGAATATCATGCTGCTGTTTTTTGGGATCTTTGCTGTGGTCAGCTTGGCTGCCCTGTTTCCTGCATTACAGTGGCATTACATTCTGTAACATGCCTTCGGATCTGCAGTGCTTTGGGGCAGCCAATCTAGCTAGGAATGGTGCCATACAAACGCTCCTCTATTCTACCACTATGTCCAAAATCCAAATCCAAAATAGCTTTATTTGTCATTCGTTCCGAACGAGATTACTTAGCCAGCAGTACAAAAAACACAAGACACAACCCCAACACAAACATCCATCACAGTGACTCCAAACACCCCCTCACTGTGATGGAGGCCAAAAACTTCCCCTCTCTCTTCCCCCATGCCCCTCCCACGTACAGACAACTCGACCCCTACCGAGGCGACCGACCCACACAGCCCCCGCAAGGAGATGGGAAGTCCACGCGGCCGAGCCGCACCGGGCGATGGAAAGTCCCGCAGCCGCGCCGCGCTGGAAAGTCCCGCGGCCGATCCGCGCCGGGCGCTGTTCAGTCCCGTGGGCGAGCCGCGCCGGGTGATGGAAGGCCCCGTGGCCGCGCCGCACCGGGCGATGGAAGGCCCTGCGGCCGAGCCACAACGGGCGCTGTTCAGTCCCGTGGCCGCGCCGCACCGGGCGATGTAAGGCCCCACGGCCGAGCCGCACCGGGCGCTGTTCAGTCCCGTGGCCGAGCCACACCGGGCGATGGAAGGCCCCGCGGCCAAGCCTCGCCCCGAGGAAGAGACCTAAAAAAAGAAAGATTTCCCCCACCCCCCCACATACAACCCCCCACACATACACCCCCCCCCCCCACACATACATACACAACCAAAAACAAAACACCCCAACACCAACACACAAACAAAAAAAGGACAAACAGACTGCCAGCGAGCCGCAGCCGTTGGGCGCCGCCACACGTGGCCATGTGCTTTCCTTGTCACTTCTGAACACCAGTCCGAAAAGTGACAGGAATTCTAACTCCGAGCTGAGGGATCTAGGAGTACAGGTGTATGGTTTCCTTGAAGGTGGAATCACAAATAGATTAGGTGGTCAAAAAGGCCTTTGGCACATTGGCCTTCATTAGTCAGAGTATTGAGTATAAAAGTTGAGAGGTCATGTTGCAGCTGTTTCAGATGTTTGTGAGACCGCATTTAGAGTACTGTGTTCAGTTCTGGGCACCATGTTATAGGAAAGATGTTGTCAAGCTTGAAAAGGTTTAGAGAAGATTTACGAGGATGTTGCCAGGGCTAGAGGGTGTGAGCTTTCGGGAGAGGTGAGCAGGCTGGGACTCTATTCCTTCGAGCGCTGAAAGATGAGGGGTGATCTTATAGAGGTGTATAAAATCATGAGAGGAATAGATCGGGCAGATGCACAGAGTCTCTTGCCCAGAGTAGGGGAATCAAGGACCAGAGGACATAGGTTCAAGGGGAAGGGGAAAAGATTTAATAGGAATCTGAGGGGTAACGTTTTCACACAAAGAGTGGCGGGTGTATGGAACAGGCTGCCAGAGGAGGTGGTTGAGGCTGAGATTATCCCAACGCTTAAGAAACAGTTAGACAGGTAGATGGCTAGGACAGGTGTAGAGGGATATAGACCAAATGCTGGCAGGTAGGACGAGTGTAGCTGGGACATGTTGGGCAAGTTGGGCCGAAGGGCCTGTTTCCACGCTGTATCACTCTATGATTTTATTACTCTATGACATGGTAGGTACAGCGGCGTTAAGTTAATTATGATCTCATATGGTACCAATCACCCAGTAGACCGATTTATCTTTCTTCATCTGTTTCATTCCCCCCTTCATTCCCCAAACGTCAAATGCAGCACTTTCAACAGCAAACACTTTCAAAGGCCACGCGGGCATGGTGTGTTGTTTTAGAATTGAGCCTCACAAACCTGTGAGACCGGGTGGAGGTCAGTAACGTTTCAGAGAGATTGACCTTACCTACTAAAGCGCCTTTCATAAGTAAATAACCAATCTTACCCCATGGGTTTGCGAGATTCCTCGGAACATACCACCTTGTTGATTTAACCTCGAGGTTCATATTTCTACGTGGAGCTGTTTGGGATCTCGTGTGAAGATAAGCATCTCTGCATGAGAGCTCTTACTCACACATCTTAGAACACAGCAATCACAGTTCTGTCCTTCAATGTTGAAGGAATTTCGGCAGCTACTAGTTGACACCTGTGTCAGAAATCAGCGTCAAGCTCTGTGTTTGCAAGAGACACATCGTGGCCCAGATGACATCAGGGCCCATATTCCTGGCGTGAAAGTGAGATTGGTGGTTGAAAGGCCACGTGAACAGTATGGAAGTGCAATTTTTGTCCTTTCTTTAGTTTAGAAGCCAGTTTTGTATAGAGTTTAGTAGGAAAATAACTTCAGATGCTGGTACAAATCGAAGGTATCACAAAATGCTGGAGTAACTCAGCAGGTCAGGCAGCATCTAGGAGCTGATAAAGTTTAGTTTAATTTAGAGATACAGCGCGGAAACAGGCACTTCGGCCCACCGGGTCCGCGCCCACCAGCGATCCCTGCGCACTAACGCTGTCCAACGCACACCAGGGACAATTTACAATTATACCAAGCCAATTAACCTACAAACCTGTACGTCTTTGGAGTGTGGGAGGAAACCGGAGATCCTGGAGAAAACCCACGCAGGTCCCGGGGAGAACGTACAAACTCCGTACAGACAGCACCCGTGGTCAGGATCGAACTTAAATCTCTGGCGCTGCAAGGCAGCATCTCTACCGTTGCGCCATCGTGCCGCCCTAGAAATATTGCATCGTTCAGAGGCTAAGGGATGAAGGATTTTTCGTGGCACAGAGTCGTAGAGTCATAGAATCTTACCGCGTGGAAACAGGCCCATCGGCCCAACTTGCCCAGACCGGCTAACGTGCCCCATCTACACCAATCCCCCCTACCTGCGTTTGGACCATATCCCTCTAAACTTGTCCTATCCATGTGCCTGTCTAAATGGTTCTTAAACGTTGCGATAATATCTGCCTAAACTACCACTCTGGCAGTTCGTTCCATACAACCACCACCCTTTGTGTGAAAGGTTACCCCTCAGGTTCCTATTAAATCTTCCCCCCCCCCCCTCACAAACCCATGTCCTCTGGTCCTCGATTCACTTACTCTGGGCAAGAGAATCTGTGTGACTACCCAATCTATTCCTCTCATGATTTTGTACAGATGTTTTCATGAAATCAGAATACCCAAAACTACTTTACAATTTATGGAAAAAGTTTGAAAAGTAGTTACTAATTCAGTGCACGAAATACAGCAGTGAATTTGCACAGAGTAACGTCTCACAAACAACTTTTAGTTAATCAGCGAAAGACACAAAGAGTTGGAGTAACTCAGTGGGTCAGGCAGTATCTGTGGAAGCTATTATGGATCCTACCCATGTTCTCCAGAGATGCTGCCAAACCCGTTAACTTACTCCATCACTTTATGTCTTTTTTTTAAACCAGCATCTGGTGTTCCTTGTGATTGCATTTAAATTTATAATGTGGTGGGCAGTATATCTATGTACTAAAACTCTCGTTTGTTCGTTTGTTTGTTCCGGAACTACAGCCAAAACGGTACACGATAGCGCGACAATTTTAGGCCCACCTTACTCACCGTCGTCCCTTTGGTGCTAACGGAAGAAGTTTCATTGAAATCGGTGTTATATTTTTAAAGTTATTCTCATTTTAAAGTTTAAATCTATCTCCCAGGGAGGGAGGGAGGGAGGGAGGGAGGGGGAGGATAAGGGGAGGTTGAGGGGGATGGAGTGGGGGGTAGGGGAAGGGGGAGAGAGGAGGAGAAGGGGAAGGGGAAGGGGAAGGGGAAGGGGAAGGGGAAGGGGAAGGGGAAGGGGAAGGGGAAGGGGAAGGGGAAGGGGAAGGGGAAGGGGAAGGGGAAGGGGAAGGGGAAGGGGAAGGGGAAGGGGGAGGGGGAGGGGGGTGAGGGAGGGGGAGGATAGAGGGAGGGAATGGGTAGGGAAGGGAGGGAGGGAGGGAGGGAGGGAGGGAGGGAGGGAGGGAGGGAGGGAGGGAGGGAGGGAGGGAGGGAGGGAGGGAGGGAGGGAGGGAGGGAGGGAGGGAGGGAGGGAGGGAGGGAGGGAGGGAGGGAGGGAGGGAGGGAGGGAGGGGGGTAGAGGGGAGGGGAGGGTGCTGCACCAATGCAGGAGAGGTTTGGGCCCAACGGGTCCACTTGGTCTAGTTTTCATGTAAAGTTATGTTCAATGAAGGGTAGATATTGATCAAAATTCTCCAAACATTGTTTTACTCTTCAAAAGAGTAGGATGCAGTTGTTAGTACTGGAGGAGCAAATGGAAAGGCCAAACGTAGTTGGTGTTCAAAGTAACTGGCAGATTACTCATTAGGTGGTGATTACAGAGTGAATTAGGCAAGACTTAATTAGGTGACATACTAGGTCTTGATTACAGAATAAGATGATTATCTACAAGTCTAACTCTGACAATATTGTTTGTTTGATTTTTGTGTGTACGTATGTGTACGTTGGGCGAAACTTGTTTTAATCTCTTAGCTCGAAGGAGATTCGATTTTTTTCCGTATCGTATCTCCCTCCGTCCGCACTGCGGCCTAACATTGAGGAGCTGGCAGCCTCTGCTGGAGACCGGCTTCGGGAGCTCCAACCGTGGGAGCCTGCGGGACTTTAACATCGTGGAGCTCGCAGTCCCCGGTTAGGGAACGACTTCGGGAGCTCCAAGCCGCAGGAGCTTCGACCACCCCAACATGGGAACTTCGATCGCCCCGACGAGGGAGCTTCGATCACCCGGACGGATGGTTCGACTGCCCCGACTGTGGGAGAATAAAGAGGGAAGAAGATAGACTTTATTGTCTTCCATCACAGTGAGAAATATGGGGAATCCACTGTGATGGATGTTTATGGTAACTTTCATGTAGTTGTGTGTCTTGTTGCTTTTTTTTTCGTATGGCTGTACGGTAATTCGAATATCACTATACCTTAATTGGTGCACGTGACAATAAAAGATCTTTGAAACCTTTATATATGATCCATATATATGTGTATTTGTGAGTATGTGTATATATACGCACACACTGAACTTTTTTTGTCTCTCATTTATTCTATTATTTACAGAGTACTATGTTTTTTTACATATTCTGTTGTGCTGCTGCAAGTAAGAATGTTATTGTTCTATCTGGGATGTGTGACAATAATACACTGTTGACTCTGGACTCTCAGTAGATCCAATTTTCAGTTACAAGGATGGGTGCACACTATAACAATCAATGAAGTTCCTGAAACTTGTAAGTAACTATACACACCCGCACACACAAACACATGCACATATACACACACACACACACACACACACACGAACATATACACACACATACACGTATACATACATACACACAAACATACACACGCACACACAAACATATGCACACACATACACGTACACATACATACATACACACACATACACACAAACACACACACACACACACACACACACACACACACACACACACACACACACACACACACACACACACACACACACACACACACACACACACACACACACACACATTTATACACCCATAAATACACACACATACATAGACATAAAACCTAACAAACAATAATAGTCCAAAAAAACAAAACCAAAGCCCCACAAGTCTATGTAGTTCAGAGCTTATTTGGAGGTTGTGGTGTTCAATAGCCTGATGGTTGTCGTGAAGAAACTGCTCCTGAACCTGGACGTTGCAGTTTTCAGGCTCCTGTACATTCTTCCTGATGGTCGGGGTGAAATGAGAGGGTGGTGTGGGTCTCTGATGATACCTCTGTCTTTTTTGAGGCAGTGACTCCTGTAGATCCCATTGATGGTGGGGTGGTCAGTACCCGTGATGGACTGGGCAGTGTTCACCACTTTCTGCCATTCTTTCCTCTACAACACATGCCCAGCTGATAGATGAGACAAACTTTGGTTTACTACCATTGAAAATGTAGCATTAAATGTCCTCCATTTTCACTAGGGTTTAAAATCTCAAAAGGGGCCTACCTCCATGTTGTATGATCCTTGTGACTCTGTGATATTGAAACTCTAGAGAAAGAGCAAAGGTTGACAATGGACAATAGACAATAGGTGCAGGAGGAGGCCATTCGGCCCTTCGAGCCAGCACCGCCATTCAATGTGATCATGGCAAAGGGCGGCACGGTAGCGCAGCGGTAGAGTTGCTGCTTTACAGCGAATGCAGCGCCGGAGACTCAGGTTCGATCCTGACCACGGGTGCTGCACTGTAAGGAGTTTGTACGTTCTCCCCGTGACCTGCGTGGGTTTTCTCCGAGATCTTCGGTTTCCTCCCACACTCCAAAGACGTACAGGTATGTAGGTTAATTGGCTGGGTAAATGTAAAAATTGTCCCTAGTGGGTGTAGGATAGTGTTAATGTACGGGGATCGCTGGGCGGCACGGACTTGGAGGGCCAAAAAGGCCTGTTTCCGGCTGTATATATATGATATGATATGATATGATATGATATGGCTGATCATTCTCAAGCTTGTTTACGAAGGAACTTCTGATGCTGGTTTGTACACCGAAGACAGACACATAAAGCTGAAGTACTCAGCGGGTCGGGCAGCATCTCTGGAGAAAAAGAATAGGCGACGTTTCGGGTCGAGACCTTTCTTCAGAATGAGAGTCAGGGAAAGGGAAACGAGAGATATGAAAATGTGCATAGAGCAAATTAAAGAAAGATATGCAAAAGACAGATCAAAGACAGCAACGATGACCAAGGCCAGGTGGAGCCCACAATGGTCCATTGTTGGCTGTGGGGAAGGTGCTAATGAGTAAAATGTGGCGTGGAGTGGGATAGCAGAAGGAATCACAGAGGGGGTGAGCAGCGAGAGAGGATGTTGCAGAACCCTCGTCGGAGAGAGGAGGAGAACTTCTTCATAGTAGGAGATTTCACAGTGGAGCGAACAAAATGTGTAGGAAGGAACTGCAGATGATGGTTTATACCCAAGATAGACACAAAATGCAGGAATAACTCAGCGGATCGAGGAAAGAAAAGCTTGTTTGCAGAGTTTAGAGAGAGCGACTTCCAGAGACGTGTAAGCCATCTCTAAGTCTGCTTCACCTGGTTTAGTTTTATGTCTCACTTCTTCCTCTAATTTTTTTAAACTTCAAAATAAACTTTATTCAAGTTAAAAATATGTCAAACACAGGATTCAGGGCGGCACGTTGGCACAGCGGTGGAGTAGCTGCCTTACAGCTCTTGCAGTGCCAGAGCCCCGGGTTCGATCCCGACTACGGGCGCTGTCTGTACGGAGTTTGTACGTTCTCCCCGTGACCTGCGTGGGTTTTCTCCGAGATCTTCGGTTTCCTTCCATACTCCAAAGACCTGTAGGTTAATTGGCTTGCTGCAAGTGTAAAATGCCCCCCTAGTGTGTGTAGGGGATGTGCGGGGATCGCTGGTCGGTGCAGACTCAGTGGGCCGAAGGGCCTGTTTCCGTGCTATATCTCTAACCTAAACTAAACTAAACTGTGCAGAAAATTCTTCCGACGTTCTTGGACGCTGTATGTACATGCAATAGTGTTTATACAAATCATACAATTGTACCCCACGCCCTTGCTACTCATGTGGGCCCCCTGGTGTGAAAGCTCTTCCCTTGTTTGAGGAGCGTCTCCACCACACTCTGCCCCCCATTGTCCAGCAGCGGAAGGACCCTAGACTGTGGTCCTCCCCCACAGGGCCTTGGCGTTGGCTGCACCGAGCTTCAGTGCGTCCCTCAGCACATAGAAACATAAAAAATAGGTGCAGGAGGAGGCCATTCGGCCCTTCGAGCCAGCACCGCCATTCATTGTGATCGTGGCTGATTGCCCACAATCAATAACCTGTGCCTGCCTTCTCCCCATATCCCTTGATTCCACTAGCCCCTAGAGCTCTATTTAACTCTCTCTTAAATCCATCCAGTGATTTGGCCTCCACTGCCCACTGTGGCAGAGAATTCCACAAATTCACAACTCTCACGTTGAAAAAGTTCCTTCTCACCTCAGTTTTAAATGGCCTCCCCTTTATTCTAAGACTGTGGCCCCTGGTTCTGGACTCGCCCAACATCGGGAACATGTTTCCTGCATCTAGCTTGTCCAGTCCTTTTAAATTTTTATATGTTTCTATAAGATCCCCTCTCATCCTTCTAAACTCCAGTGAATACAAGCCTAGTCTTTTCAATCTTTCATCATATGACAGTCCCGCCATCCCAGGGATCAATCTCGTGAACCTACGCTGTACTGCCTCGATTACAAGGATGCCCTTCCTCAAATTAGGAGGCCAAAACTGTACACAATACTCCAGATGTGGTCTTACCGGGGCCCTGTACAACTGCAGAAGAACCTCTTTACTCCTATACTGAAATCCTCTCGTTATGAAGGCCTCCTGCACGTACTCCTGCACTCCGCAGCGGGCCAGTCGGCAACATTCCCCAAGGGACATCTCGCTCCGCTGGGAGGTCAACAAAGCTCGGGCAGATCGAAGAGCATCTTGCTCCTCTAATGCTCACTCCACATCTGTGCTATCCTAGCCCTACACTCTCTCTCTCTCTCTCTCTCTCTCTCTCTCTCTCTCTCTCTCTCTCTCTCTCTCTCTCTCTCTCTCTGCACGTCATTCCTTTCCACCGCGGGCTCCGTTTCCTTCACTCTCTCCTCCGCCTCTGCCACTCCCTCCGGACTACATTCCACGACACACACCACAAGAATCAGATCACTGATTGCCAAGCTTGTAAAAATAACTTAACGTCTAGACTCGCTATCGATAACAAGAGACACAATGCGCATTGATATTTCTGCAAAAGGTGCAAAATATCGGAGCAACAGGTTCAGACTGAAGAAAATAAAAGGCTTACCTTTTCATCGTATCCCCTTGGTGAATTTCTGTTAATTCTCAGAACTTATCCAACTTCTCCCTGAAATTCCTTAAGATTTTTTGTTTCTACTTTCCCTGAGCCTTCCTGTGTCAGTGGGTTCATAAGAAAACCACAAGAGTTAGTTTTCTCTCAAAATGCTGACCTGCAAATATAATCCTTAGTAGAATCAAAGAACTGCAGATGCCGGTTAATACGCGAAAGGGCGCAAAGTGCTGGAGTAACTCAACAGGTCGGGCAGCGTCTGCAGGTTTGTGTCAAGAGTATTGAGTGCAGACGTTGGGAGGTCATGTTGCAATCGTGTGAGACGTTGGTGAGGCCACGTTTGGAGTATTGTGTTTAGTCCTGTGCACCATGGTCAAAGATGGACAGGAAACGGAGAAGATTTACGAGGATGTCACCTTGGCTCGAGGGTCTGACCTATCGGGCGAGGTTGAGCAGGCTGGATCTCCATTCCTTGGAGCGCAGGAGTATGAGGGGGTGATCTTATCGAGGTGTATAAAATCATGAGAGAAACAAACCGGGTAAACGCACAGGGTCTCTTGCCCAGAGTGGAGGGATCGAGGACCAGAGGACATAGGTCTGAAGTGAGGGGGGGAAAGATTTAAGAGGAACCCGAGGGGTAACTTGTTTGCACAAATTGATGGTGGGTATATATGGAACGAGCTGACAGAGGAGTTAGTTGAGGCAGGGACTATTGCAACATTTAAGAGACAATTAGATGGGTACATGGATAGGGCAGGTTTGGAGGTATATGGGCCAATTGCAGGCAGGTGAAGGGCCTGTTTTAAACTCTATTGACTCCATGGCTATCTCTACACCACACGGACAGGCAACGTTTCGGGTCGAGATACTTCTTCAGACTCAACCCAAAATGATGCCGATACGTTCTCGTACATGCTGCCTGACCCGCTGAGTTACTCCAGCACTTTGTATCTATTTCTTCACCACTCGCTGAGTCAAAGTTCTTGAATTCTCAAACAAATCTGCCCTGTGAGAATGAAGACGAAGGAGACTGCAGCTGCAAGAATCAGTAATAAGAAACAGAGGACTGGAAGAACTCAAGATAGACACAATAATCTGGAGTAACTCAGTGGGTCAGACAGCATCTGTGGAGAAAAGGAAGAGGTGGGGTTTCGGGTCGAGACCCTTCTTCAGACCGAGTCACGTGAAAGGGAAACGTGAAATATACAGTAGACGGTGATGTAGGGAGATATAGAATAAATGAATGAAAGATATGTAAAAAAAGTAACGACGATAAAGGAAACAGTCCATTGTTACCTGTGGGCCAGGTGAAAACGAGTTACAGACAATGAGACTCACCGGGACGACATTGTAACGAGTACAACAACTGGGGTGGGGGAGGGACGGAGAGAGAGGGGATGCAAGGGTTACTTGAAGTTAGATAAATCAATATTCATACCCCTGGGTGCTGTCTGTGCGGAGTTTGTACGTTCTCCCCCGGAACCGCATGGGTTTATTCCAGGATCTTCAGTTTCCTCCCACACTCCAAAGACGTACGGGTTTGTAGGTTAATCGGCTTGGTGTAAATGTAAATCGCCCCCAGTGTGTGTTTGATAGTGTTAGTGTGCGGGGATCGCTGGTCGGCAGACTCGGTCGGCCAATGGGCCTGTTTCTGCACTGTACCTCTAAACTAAACTAAACTAAACTAAAGTTTCATTGTTGTATTAATCTTGCTTCACGACCGTTTCATCTGGCGTTGACTACGTCTACAACATCTCCTCTCTCATCCTCGTTCTACCTCCACCATTCTTCAGCGTCTATTCCCCTGCTGACAGATGGAGTGGCCTGGATACAGTGGATGTGGAAAAGATGTTTCCACTTGTGAGAGAGTCTGGGACCAGAGGCCATATCCTCAGAACAAAAGGGCGACCTTTAGGAAGGAGGTGAGGAGGAATTTCTTTAGCCGGATGGTGGATCTGTGGAGGTCATTGCCACAGAAGGCTGAGGAGGCCAGGTCAATGGATAATTTTTAGGCAGAGATTGATAGATTCTTGTTTAGTACGGGTGTCAGGGGTTATGGGGAGAAGGCAGGAGAAAGGGGTTGAGAGGGAAAAATAGAACTGCCATGGTTGAATCTCCACTTTAAAAATATCCATTGACTTGGCCTCCACAGCCTTCTGTGGCAATGAATTCCACAGTTCCACCAGCCTCTGACCATTCAATCATGGCTGATTCAGTCATCTGTTCCAATATTTATTTCTGTGCCCCATTGTTTGATCAAAGCTCCTCTAAATATGCTCTGGCATATTTTGATAATTAATGTCATTATATAAATTTGTCATCGGGGTTATTTCCTGTATCATGTTGGCTTCAACATCCGAAAAACTGGTTTCAGGATTTCATCAGTCATGGGGCAGTCTGAAACCTATTGGTCCTCTCCAATCTCACACAAACATCAGGATAATATTGTTTTAATTGTATCCACATTAGATTATCTTGGAGCTGAACATAAATCAGCACCTCATATTTCACTTGGGCAGCTTATAACACAGCGGTATGAAATTAACTTCTCTAACTTCAAGTAACAAGAGTTAGATTTAGCACTTCGGGCTAAAGGAATTAAGGGGTACGGGGAAAAAGCAGGAACGGGGTACCGATTTTGGGTCTGAAGAAGGGTCTCGACCCAAAACGTCAGACATTCCTTCTCTCCTGAGATGCTGCCTGACCCGCTGAGTTACCCATTCCTTCTCTCCCGAGATGCTGCCTGACCTGCTGAATTACTCCAGCATTTTGTGAATAAATACCTTCGATTTGTACCAGCATCTGCAGTTATTTTCTTATACTCCAGCATTTTGTGTCTACCTTCGATTTAAATCAGCATCTGCAGTTTTTTTTCCTACTGATTTTAGATGATCAGCCATGGCGGCACAGTAGCGCAGCGGTAGAGTTGCTGCTTTACAGCGAATGCAGCGCCGGAGACTCAGGTTCGATCCTGACTATGGGTGCTGCACTGTAAGGAGTTTGTACGTTCTCCCCGTGACCTGCGTGGGTTTTCTCCGAGATCTTCGATTTCCTCCCACACTCCAAAGACGTACAGGTATGTAGGTTAATTGGCTGGGTAAATGTAAAAATTGTCCCTAGTGGGTGTAGGATAGTGTTAATGTACGGGGATCGCTGGGCGGCACGGACTTGGTGGGCCGAAAAGGCCTGTTTCCGGCTGTATATATATGATATGATCATACTGAATGCGGTGCTGGCTCGAAGGGCCGAATGGCCTGCTACTGCACCTATTTTTCTACGTTTCTATGTTCCTATGTTTCTAACCCTCTCTCTCCATTCCTCCCCCACCCAAGTCGGAATACAAGTTTCAAAGTCGTCTCGTTGAGTCTCATTGTCTGTAACTCGTTTTCACCTAGCCCACAGCTAACAATGGCCTGTTTCCTTTATCACCGTTACCTTTTACCTTTTACCGTGACTAGGGCCACAGTTTAAGAATAAGGGGTAGGCCATGTAGAACGGAGATGAGAAAAAACTTTTTCAGTCAGAGAGTTGTGAATCTGTGGAATTCTCTGCATCAGAGGGCAGTGGAGGCCAATTCTCTGAATGCATTCAAGAGAGAGCTAGATAGAGCTCTTAAGGATAGCGGAGTCAGGGGGTATGGGGAGAAGGCAGGAACGGGGTACTGATTGAGAATGATCAGCCATGATCACATTGAATGGCGGTGCGGGCTCGAAGGGGCGAATGGCCTCCTCCTGCACCTATTGTCTATTGTCTATCGGTGGACCTTCAGCTGACTGGATAGAGAATTGGCATTCTATTGTCTTTTTGCATAGCTTTCATTCATTTGTCCTATATCACTGTCTACATCTCTCGTTCCCTTTTCCCTTTTCCCTTGACTCTCAGTCTGAAGAAGGGTCTCGACCCAAAACCTCGCCTATTCCTTTTCTCCAGAGATGCTGTCTGGCCCCCTGAGTTACTCCAGCATTTTGTGTCTATAAATCATGTTAGCCTGGTTCCACCTTACATTCTTAATATAAGCAATCCTCGACATCCCGCATCTGGCTGCAAGTCTGTTTTATTGTCTTCTATTTCCTCTCTTTGGATGCTTTCCAGGTAACTGAAGCTATTTCCCTCTCTTCTAATTACATCATAAACAGGTGAGTCCAATAACATATAGGCAGGCAGCTTGCCTTGGGACATCAACTGTTTGATCTGCATTGGCCTGTTCAATCAAACACTTATGCTCCCCTTCTGAAGGAAAGGTGGCACAGATGCTGGAGTAACTCAGCGGGTCAGGCAGCATCTCCAGTATTACGTCAGTATTATGATTGCAGATGTACCGAAGGTCTGGACGCGTTTTTGAACATAGACAAACCTCCCGGGCCTGATCAGATACAGCATATCCAAAGGCATTGTGAGAGGAAATTGCAGGAGCCTTCGCTGAGATTTATGAGCTGTTTGAGTTCAGTTTATTGTCACGTGTACCGAGGTACAGTGAAAAGCTTTTTGGTGCGTGCTGCCCAGTCAGCGGAAAGACAACACGTGATTACAATCGAGTCATTTACAGTATATCGTCCTCAAATTGGTGTAAGGATATTGCTATTGAGGGCGTGCAGCGTAGGTTTACTAGGTTAATTCCTGGAATGGCGGGACTGTCATATGTTGAAAGACTGGAGCAACTAGGCTTGTAAACACTGGAATTTAGAAGGATGAGAGGAGATCGTAGGGCCGAATGGCCTACCCCTGCACCTATTGACTATTGTCTATTGTCTATCATAATGGAAGAAACTTTAGTGCAAGGTAAAGCCAGCAAAGTCCGATCAAGGATAGTCTGAGGGTGACCAAAGAGGTAGATAGTAGTTCAGCACTGCTCTCTGGTTGTGATAGGATGGTTCAGTTGCCTGATAACAGCTGGGAAGAAACTGTCCCTGAATCTGGACGTGTGAAAAATAGAGTAGGGGAATCGAGAACCAGTGGGACAGGCAGCATCTCTGAAGAAAAGGAATGGGTGATGTTTCGGGTCAAGACCATGCATCAGACACAACTGTTCAACTGTTGTCAGGCATCTGAACTGAACCATCCTACCAACAACTAGAGAGCGGTCCTGAACTACTGTCTACCTCATTGGTGACCCTCGGACTATCTTTGATTAGACTTTACTGGCTCTATCTTGCACTACACGTTATTCCTTCATCACTTATCTACAGTATGCGTGATGATACCATTAAAATGCAGAGTATATCTCGTCTATCATTACACAGATTTTTGTTATTTTTCTTTTAAAATGTTTCTGCAAGTTTCTGCCTACTAAAATGGCGCCATGACAGACTACGGTTTTTAGGGTGGAATGGTCTTGCTCTGCTCTATTATCTTTGGTTTAAACTAATCTAAACTAATCTAAACTGATCTAATTTTGGCATCCAGAGGATCAGAATTGAGATGGTGATGAAGGTTAAACTGGTGAAAATCTTTCTTACACCTTTGCGACCCCACCTCAGTATTTCAGAGAGGACTAGCACTCGTTAACCTGTGGCATCTGGTTGCACTCTCCAGTTGACCTTGTATTCCATGCACCGCGTCAAATATGATGGAGTTATTACTAAAACAGTATTTTCACGGGCTTGGCTGAACAAATTTAAGGAGCTTGTTAAAAATTGCTACTGCAACGCGTAATGGTCACAAACATCAGACGCATTCTTTTGAGTTTGGAGGGGAGGTTCATTCCAAATTATCCCCCCAACCAAGAGGGCGGCACAGTGGTGCGGTGGTATCAGCGCCAGAGACCCGGGTTCGATCCTGACCACGGGTGCTGTCTGCACGGAGTTTGTACGTTTTCCCCGTGACTGCGTGGGTTTTCTCCGGGTGCTCCGGTTTCCTCCCACGTTCCAAAGAAGTGCAGCTTTGTAGGTTAATTGGCTTAGGTAAAATTGTAAATTGTCCCTCGTGTAGGAAGGATATTGTAAGTGTGCGGGGATCGCTGGTCGGCGCGGACCCGGTGGGCCGAAGGACTTGTTTCCGCGCCGTATCTCTAAACTCAACTCAACTCAACTCAACTCAACTCAACTCAACTCAACTAAACTAAACTAAACTAAACTAAACTAAACTAAACTAAACTAAACTAAACTAAACTAAACTAAACTAAACTAAACTAAACTAAACTAAACTAAACTAAACTAAACTAAACTTAACTTAACTTAACTTGCAGGTTTTCAGGTTAATTGGCTTCTGCAAATTGTCCCCAGTGTGTAGATTGGAACTAGCTTGCGGCGATCGCTGGTCGGCGCGGACCCGGTGGGCCGAAGGGCCTGTTTCAGCGCTGGATGTGTAAGCTAAACTAAAACTAATAATAGCTGGATCCTTTATTTGGAAAAAAATGAGAGCAATAAAAGAATAATATGGGATCCACAGAGGCAAGTATTTTTTAATGGTGTTTTATAGCCACTCTGCACCCAAGTTCTTTTATGTTCTCCATGTGTAAGAGGAGCCGCACAGTGTCTGTGTCAGAGGCTACGGGTGTCCCCCCAGGGGGGAATATTAATGGCAAAGACAGCTGCCCGCTGGCATGCGCACATTTTTAGTTCAGGAAGGAACTGCAGATGCTGGTTTAAACCGAAGATAAACACAAAATGCCGGAGTGGTTCAGGCAGCATCCCTGGAGAAAAGGAATAGTGCCATCAGGCTGAGAGTCAAGGGAGAGGGAAACTAGAGGTATGAAAAGGTGCAGAACAGATCAGAGCTGGCATCGATGGCCAACAAGCCCACAATGGTCCATTGTTGGCTGTGGAGGAGGTGATAACGAAGGTATATGCTACAGTGAAACTAGCTGGAAAGCTAGGGTGGGGAAGGGATGGAGGGAGAGGGATTGCAAGGGTCACTTCTCAGCACCTCTGTAGAGAAGGAATAGGTGACGTTTCAGGTCAAGACACATCATCAGACCCCAAGCTAGCCTATTACAGCCTTTCATAATTTTATACACTTCTATCAAATCTATCCCTCAATCTCCAACACTCCAGATTCACTCTCAAGGTACAGCAGGCAGTGAAGAAAGCCAATGGAATGTTGGCCTTCATAACATAACAAGAGGAGTTGAATATAGGAGCAAAGAGGTCCTTCTGCAGTTGTACAGGGCCCTAGTGAGACCACACCTGGAGTACTGTGTGCAGTTTTGGTCTCTAAATTTGAGGAAGGATACTCTTGCTATTGAGGGCATGCAGCGTAGGTTCACTAGGTTAATTCCCGGAATGGCGGGACTGTCATATGTTGAAAGACTGGAGCGAGTAGGCTTGTATATGCTGGAATTTAGAAGGATGAGAGGGAATCTTATCGAAACGTATAAGATTATTAAGGGGTTGGACACGTTAGAGGCAGGAAACATGTTCCCAATGTTGGGGGAGTCCAGAACAAGGGGCCACAGTTTAAGAATAAGGGGTAGGCCATTTAGAACTGAGATGAGGAAAAACCTTTTCAGTCAGAGAGTTGTGAATCTGTGGAATTCTCTGCCTCAGAAGGCAGTGGAGGCCAATTCTCTGAATGCATTCAAGAGAGAGCTAGATTGAGCTCTTAAGGATAGCGGAGGCAGGGGGTATGGGGAGAAGGCAGGAACGGGGTACTGATTGAGAATGATCAGCCATGATCACATTGAATGGCGGTGCTGGCTCGAAGGGATGAATGGCCTCCTCCTGCACCTATTGTCTATTGTCTATTGGATCCAGGACTGAGAATTGTTACATTTCAAAGACAAACTCTTTCACCCCCTGAAACAAATGTGTTCACTTTTCTTCATTACACGACGCTCACTATGTGACTGCGCATAATGTCAATTGTCCCCAGTGTGTGTAGGAAAGTGTTAATGTGCAGGGATGGCTGGTCAGGAAGGGCCTGTCGCCTCATCATGACTGTTTTGAGCGGCACGGTGGCGCAGCGGTAGAGTTGCTGCCTTACAGCGCCGGAGAGCCAGGTTCGATCCCGACTACGGGTGCTGTCTGTAGGGGGTTTTTAACCTTCTCCCCGTGACCTGCGTGGGTTTTTCTCCGGTTTCCTCCCACGCACCGAAGACGTGCAGGTTTGTAGGTCAATTGGCTTGGTAAAATAGAAAATTGGCCCTAGTGTGTGAGCGTAGAATAGTGTTAGTGTGCGGGGGTCGCTGGTAGGTGCGGGCTCGGTGGGCCGAAGGACCTGTTTCCACGCTGTATCTCTAAGCTAAACCTAAAAACTAACACACTGTGAGTGGGGAAAGCAGGAATGGTATTGAAAACTCCACTGACAGCAAATCTTTGATCTTTCTTTCATGTTTTCCAATCATCAATTATCCCCCTTTGGATATTTCCCGGGTTTTATCTGATGGTTTAGTGGTGATGCAGCAGGTAGGGATCACTGCCTCATGGCACCAGAGACCCGGGTTCGATCCTGACCTCGGCTGCTGCTTGTGTGTGGGGCTTGTACACTCTCCCTCTGACCGCATGCTTGGGCTTGCTCTGGGTGCTCCGGTTTCCTCACACATCCCAAAGACACACAGGTTGTTTGTAGGTTAATTGGCCCTTCAGCCCTCCGAAACCACACCAACCATCAACCACCTGTTCACACTAGGTCCAGGTTACTCCACTTTCCCATCTGCCCCTTTGTACTCTTTGGACAATTTACAGAGGCCCATTAACTACCAATCCTCAATCCCCTGGTATATTTATGGACTAAAATGGGCATTCATGTTGCAAAATGGATCCCTGGCAACTATTCACTGCTTGTTTAGTTTAGTTTAGAGATACAGCACAGAAACAGGCCCTTTGGCCCACGCTGGCCAGCGATGCTTGCACATTAACACTTTCCTACACACACCGGGGACAATTGACATTTATGCCAAGCCAATTAACCTACAAAACTGTACGTCTTTTGGAGTGTTGGAGGGCGGCACGGTGGCGCAGAGGTAGAGTTGCTGCCTTACAGCGAATGCAGTGCAGGAGACTCAGGTTCGATCCTGACTACGGGCGCCGTCTGCACGGAGCTTGTACGTTCTCCCCGTGACCTGCGTGGGTTTTCTCCGAGATCCTCGGTTTCCTCCCACACTCCAAAGACATACAGGTATGTAGGTTAATTGACTGGGTAAATGTAAAAAAAATTGTCCCTAGTGTGTGTAGGACAGTGTAAATGTGCGGGGATCGCTGGGCGGCGCGGACCCGGTGGGCCGAAGGGCCTGTTTCCGCACTGAATCTCTAAAATCTAAATCTAAAAAACCAGAGCACCCGGGGAAAACCCGCACAGGTCACGGGGAGAACGTACAAACTCCGTGCAGACGGCGTCCGTAGTCAGGATCAAACCCGTGTGTCTGGCGCTGCAAGGCAGCAACTCTACCGCTGCGCCACCGTGCCCTGCTTGTATCAGCTAAACCAATTGAATCAAATCAGGGTGTCAGGATTTATGGGGAGAAGGCAGGAGAATGGGGTTAGGAGGGAGAGATAGATCAGCCATGATTGAATGGCGGAGTAGACTTGATGGGCCGAATGGCCTGATTCTGCTCCTATCACATACGATCTTAAGAATCTGCATCATAATACTACTCATGTATTTTGTGGTAAAATATTCTTTATTACAAGATGTACAGTAAATTGAATTAACATTATAAACATAACTATACATCAGTGGGGTCTGCTTCATATGTGCTATTAGCTCCAGTACTATCTTGGTACTTATTAGCAACTTACGTTTAAGTGCAACTTTTATTTTCTTAGCATTTTTTTTTTTTCCATTTTGATTTTCATTACCACTTAAACATCCGAATAGATGGAAGTGCGACAAGACTCAGATGGGACAATCCATGGGTCCATTTTATCCAGCTGGGATGTGATCCGTGCTCTCTCAACCATGCTGTCTGTTGGATCCTTCAACCTATGCAAAAGATTCCCCACCTCAAGCCTCACTAAACAAACACACAGAGCCTAGTGTTTCGCAAACCAGTGCATCCCACGTTCCTTGCATTGTCTGAAGCCACCAGAGACTGCGGATGCTGGAATCCAGAACAGAAAAACGACAAAGCGCTGGGGGAACTCAGCGGGACAGGCGGCATCTGTGGAGGGAGTGGACAGATGACGTGTCTGGTCAGGACCCCCCTGTTCAGTTTGAATCTGAAGGAGGGTCCCCTTCCATAAGCTAGGGTACTGTCCGATTCACCTCTACCCCAATGAGGACTGAACTATGGAACTGATGCGCTACGCTGGTCAACCTGAGGAGCACCTTCAGGATCAGACTGGTTCCTCCAAGATGCAGCACAGAACGCCACAGGAGATCCTTATTCCCTGCGGCTATCAAACTGTACAACTCCTCCCCCCTTCTGACGTGGGGTGGACTGTACGTCTTTTGGATTATGGGAGGAAACCAGAGCACCCGGGGAAAACCCACACAGGTCACAGGGAGAACGTACAACTCCCTTTCCTTCCCCCCGACCCCCTACCCAATCTTTGCACATCTCCCGATCCTGGACTTTCCACTCGTCACTTTTATGTTTCGTGTATCTTGTTGTGTTCCATGACTGTGGCAAACCAATTTTCCTCCTGGGATCAATAAAGTTCTACTGTATGGTACGATGTGTTCTCGCCATGCTGGAATCTGTATTCTACACTCTGTATCTTCCCCTTTGCTCTATCGATTGCAGTTGAGTTTGCCTCGATCGTGTGTATCAATTTACAGTATATTTGGTCTGTTTGGATAGCATGCAAAACAATTTTTTTTTTACCGTACCTTGGTACAGGTGACGATAATTATCTTTCAACCTAAACCGACCCGAAACATCGCCTATCCATTCCCTCCACAGATGCTGCCTGACAGGCTGAGTGAGTTCCGACTACATTGAGCACTTTGTAACTCTGTCGGCGCCCTTTACGTGCCGACCCGTTGCATACACTGTGCGTTACAAGGAATTTCACTGTGAAAATAAAGCATCATTCATTCATTTATTCCCCCAGCATTTTTTTTTTTTTTGTTCCTTGCATTGTCTGTTTGCCTGTCAGTAGGTTTTGTGTGTGTTTGTGTGTGTTTGCGTGTGCGATCATAAGGTCATACGTGATAGGGGCAGAATTGGGCCATTCGGCCCATCAGGTCTACTCCGCCATTCAATCGTGGCTGATCTATCTCTCCCGCCTAACCCCATTCCCCTGCCTTCTCCCCGATCGCTCCCGACACCTGTACTAATCAAGCGTGTGTGTGTAGTTTTGTATGTTTGGTTCTGTGTTCAACTGCGTACAACATACACGATGGTGCATTCATACATGCAAACAGCACATTTGTACCGATGACACATTCCACATGTATGTGCAGATTTCATATTGCACGCAGTTGAACACAGAACTAAGCTACAAACACACACTTGGTTAGTGCGGGTGTCAGGGGTTATGGGGAGAAGGAAGGAGAATGGAGTACGGAGGGAGAGATAGATAAGCCATGATTGAACGGCGGAGTAGACCAGATGGGCCGAATGGCCTAATTCTGCTCCTGTCACTTATGAACCTTATGAAGCACAGAAATAACCTCCGTCAACAGGTGCTCTGCTTGACTTCTTAATGCTTTTAACCTCATACCTGGGAAGAGACATTGCTGACAAGGGTGAGATCTAGTGGTAATTCCTTGTGGCCTGAGTATGTTGTTTTGGGACTTGTTCAGGAAGTCACGGTGCAGCTCTATGAGACCGCGGTTAGTCTGCCTTTGGAGTGGTGAGTGCCTGGAATGCACAGCCAGGTGCGACGCTGGAAGCACACACAACAGTGGCATTTAAGAGGCTTTTGGATAGGCAGTTGGATATGCAGAGAATGGAGGAATAGAGGGATCCAGCTGTAAACAAGCCCTTCGACCCAACTTATCCACACCGACCAACATGTCCCATCTACACTAGTCCCACCTGCCTGCGTTTGGTCCATTTCCTTCCAAACTTGTCCTATCCATATACCTGTCAAACTGTTGCTCAAACGTTGGGATAGTCCCAGCCTCAACTACCTCCTCTGGCAGATCGTTCCATACACCCACCGCCCTCTGTGTGAAAAAGTTACCCCTCAGATTCTTATTAAATCTTTTCCCCTTCACCTTAAATCTATGTCCTCTGGTCCTCGATTCACCTACTCTGGGCAAGACACTGTGCATCTACCCGATCTATTCCTCTCATGATTTCATACCCTTCAATAAGATCACCCCTCATCCTCCTGCGCTCCAAGGAATAGAGTCCCAGCCTGCTCATCCTCTTCCTGTAGCTCAGACCCTCTAGTCCTGGTTACATCCTCGTAAACCTTCTCTGTACCCTTTCCAGCTTGACAATATCTTTCCTACAGAATGGTGCCCAGAACTGAACACGATACTCTAAATGCGGCCTCACTAACGTGTTATACAACTGCAATATGACCTTCCAATCTCTAGACTCGTATTGATCATGTGCAGGCACTGGAGACTAGTCACGTATGGCACGGATATTGTGGGTTGATGAGCCTGTTCCTGTGCTGTGCTGTTTTATATTACAGTTTTAGTTTGGTTTGAGTTTGGAGCGACTGCATGGAAACATGCCCTTCAGCCCACTGAGTCCACATCGACCACTGATCACACCTTTCCTAACTTTTTAGTCACCCAACCAATAAATGATCAATAATTGCAGACAACTTTATGAACAAAATCAACCTTAAGAGGAGAATTCGCGGCCAAAGCATTCATTGCCAGCGGCATAGTAGGCAGAGTTAGTTGCCTCACGGCGCCAGGGGCCCGGGTTCGATTCTGACCGCGGGTGCTGTCCGTACGGAGTTTGTACGTGCTCCCCGTGACCGCATGGGTTTTCCGGTGCTCCAGTTTCCTCCCACATTCCAATGTTGTGCAGGTTTGTAGGTTAATTGGCTTCTGTAAAATTGTCCCTGGCATGAGGGATAAAACTGGTGCGAGCGACTGATCGCTGGTCGGCATGGTCTCGGTGGGCCGAAGGGCCAGTTTCCAAGCTGCATCTCTAAACTAAACTGAACTAAGACTGCCTTAGTTTAGAGATACAGCATGGAAACAGGCCCTTCGGCCCAACAAGTCCGCACCGACCAGTGTTCCCCGCACATTAACTCTACCCTACGCACACACTGGGGACGATTTTACATTTACACAAACCCAATCAACCTTAAAACCTGTACGTCTTTGGAGTGTGGGAGGAAACCGAAGACCTCAGAGAAGACCCACGCAGGTCACGGGGAGAACGTACAAACTCCGTACAGACGGCGCCCACGGTCAGGATCGAACCCGGGCCACTGGCGCCACGAGGCAGCAACTCTACCGCTGCGCCACCGTATTGAGTTATATTTTTTTCATAATCGCAATGATTTTAGATGCAAACAATGTGCGTTTGCCACTTTGACAGAATCCCCTTTGGCTAACACTACGCTGGAATGCTTTTAACAATAGTGCAGCACTTTACAGATCAATTTCCCTCCTGGGATAAATAAATTTCTACCATATCGTATCGTATCGTATCTGCCGACCGATCGTTCTAAGGCTGTGGAGCTGAAGACATTCAAATGCTTGAAATTATCCAAATATTTTAATTTAACACAGATTTTTTAAATCAAACATTCCCATCCCATGCCCCCATCTTTTAAGGCATAAGTTAGTAAGTATATGTGCAACTGTATCTAAAACGAATTTCCGACTGAAATCACTTGAAGGAACATGAAAGCAACATCTTGTGTGCATTTTCCATTAAACTCGTGAAGGCCAGTGAGTCAACATCTTGGCTGACAGTGTGAACTGTGAATCGGAGGCAGGTGATCGGGCATTTCATTGGGAAACAACCTGATAAGAAACGTTCCTTTTAGAAAAACGGAAGCACAATGAACCGCAAAAGGGCTTGAATCTTCCGCCAAACACGAATGTGCTGGGATAACTCAACAGGTCCAGGCGATATCTGTGGAGGGAGTGGACGGGTGACGTTTTTGGTGGCGGCACAGTGGCTGAGCAGTGGAGCTCCTTGCAGTAGAGTTGCTGCCTTACAGCGCCGGAGACCCAGGTTCGATCCTGACCTCGGGTGCCGTCTGTGCGGGGTTTGTACGTTCACCACGTGACCCGCGTGGGTTACCTCCTGGGAGCTCCGGTTTTCCCCCAAACTCCGAAGACGTACAGGTTTATCGGTTAATTGGCTTCTGTTAATTATTCCTAGAGTATAGGATAGTGCTTGTGCACAGGGCGATCGCTGGTCAATAGACAATGGGTGCAGGAGGAGGCCATTCGGCCCTTCGAGCCAGCACCGCCATTCACCGTGATCATGGCTGATCATCCACAATCAGTACCCCGTTCCTGCCTTCTCCCCATACCCCCTTGACTCTGCTATCATTAAGAGTTCTATCTAACTCACTCTCTCTCGAAAGCATCCAGGGAATTGGCCTCCACTGCCTTCTGAGGCAGAGAATTCCACAGCTTCACAACAACTCTGAGTGAAAAAGGTTTTTCCTCACCTCCGTTCTAAATGGCCTACCACTTATTCTTAAACTGTGGCCCCTGGTTCGGGACTCCCCCCAACATCGGGAACATGTTTCCTGCCTCTTGCGTGTCCAATCCCTTAATAATCCTATATGTTTCAATAAGATCCCCTTTCATCCTTCTAAAGTCCAGAGTTTGGTCAGCACGGACTCGGTGGGCCAAAGAGCCTGTTTCACTGCTGCGTCTCTAAAGTCTAATGTCTCTCTTTTTTATACTTATTAATATAAAATTGTAAATTGGCCCTGGTTTTTTGGGGATAATGCCGGTCGGTGCAGACTTGGGTGGGATGAAGGGGTCCTGTTTCTGCGCCGTCTCAATGACCGACTGAGTCATAATATGTCCATAATGGAAATAGGAGTAGAATTAGGCCATTCGGCCCATCGAGTCTCCTCCGCCTTTCAATCACGGCTGATCTATATCTCCCTCCTAACCCCATTTCTCCTGCCTTTCTCCCCATAACCCCATCCTGACACCCTGTACTAATCAGGAATCTACCCTATCTTTGCCTTCAAGAACCTACCCTATCTCTGCTGGGTGAGTCCCTCCAGCGCTTTGTGCTTCGTTTTACAAAGCACTGCATTCATAGAAACATAGAAAATAGGTGCAGGAGTAGGCCATTCGGCCCTTCGAGCCTGCATCGCCATTCAATATGATCATGGCTGATCATCCAACTCAGTATCCTGTACCTGCCTTCTCTCCATACCCCCTGATCCCTTTAGCCACAAGGGCCACATCTAACTCCCTCTTAAATATAGCCAATGAAGTGGCCTCAACTACCTTCTGTGGCAGAGAATTCCACAGATTCACCACTCTCTGTGTGAAAAAAAAACTTTCTCATCTCGGTCCTAAAAGACTTCCCCCTTATCCTTAAACTGTGACCCCCTTGTTCTGGACTTCCCCAACATCGGGAACAATCTTCCTGCATCTAGCCTGTCCAACCCCTTAAGAATTTTGTAAGTTTCTATAAGATCCCCCCTCAATCTTCTAAATTCCAGCGAGTACAAGCCGAGTCTACCCAGTCTTTCTTCATATGAAAGTCCTGCCATCCCAGGAATCAATCTGGTGAACATTCTGGTCATCATTACGAATCATTAGTTTACCCCCTCATATTTTGCTTGGGCAGTTTACACCCCAGCGGTATGAACATTGATTTCTCCCACTTCAGGTACTCCCTGTTTCCCCTCCCTACCCCCCCCCCCCCCCCCTCGTCCCAGTTCTCCCACTAGTCTTCCTTTCTCAGTCTACATCCTATCTTTGTCCCGCCCCCTCCCCTGACATCAGTCTAAAGAAGAGTCTCCACCCGAAACATCACCCATTCCTTCTCTCCCGAGATGCTGCCTGACCCGCTGAGTTACTCCAGCATTTTGTGTCTACCTTCGATTTAAACCAGCATCTGAAGTTTTTTCCCCCCCCTACACATCCTACAAACCTGTGCGACTTTGGAGTGTGGGAGGGAACAGGAGCACCCGGAGAAAACCCACGCAGGTCACGGGGAAAACGTACAAACTTCCGTACAGACGGCGCCCACAGTCGGGATCTAACCCGGATCTGTGGCGCTGTTTGGCAGCAACTCTACCGCTGTGCCACCATGCCACACCAACCCATGCCTGTTCTGTTGTCTCAAGATATCAGTTTCACTCCCCCATTTTCACCCGGAGAGTTGTGAATGTGTGGAATTCTCTGCCGCAGAAGGCAGTGGAGGCCAATTCACTGGATGTTTTTCAAGAGAGAGTTAGATTTAGCTCTTAGGGCTAACGGAATCAAGGGATATGGGGGGTGGGGGGGGGGAAAGCAGGAACGGGGTACTGATTCTGGATGACCAGCCATTGAATGTTCATATTTTGGTTGATCAGCCATTGGATAGGGGGGGGGGAAAGTAGGAACTGGGTACTGATTCTGGATGATCAGCCATTGAATGATCATAATGATCATCTTCTGGTTGATCAGCCATTGGATATGGGGGGGGGGGGGGGGAAAGCAGGAACGAGGTACTGATTCAGGATGACCAGCCATTGAATGATGATAATGATCATATTCTGGATGATCAGCCATTGGATATGGGTGGGGGGGAGGAAGCAGGAACGGGGTACTGATTCTGGATGACCAGCCATTGAATGATGATAATGATCATATTCTGGATGATAAGCCATTGGATGAACACATTGAATGGCGGCGCTGGCTGGAAGGGCCGAATGGCCTACTCCTGCACCTATGTTCCTTGTGTTCCTTCAGTAAACGTGCACGTAGGTGGTTTTGGAGTCCCTGCCCAGCAGGTTGTGCGCGGTGCATTTGTAGAAGCCAGTGTCTCTGTTGGTGGGGTTCTGGAGGACCAGCGAGCCCTGGGGATGCAGGAACCTGTTGCCGACCAGCCGGGCTTGAGAGGCGGTGGCGGTGAGACGCGAGCGGTCGGGCATCTCCCAGGAGATCTCGGCCCTGGGTATGGCCAGGGCCACGCAGTTGAGCTGCACCGAGGTGCCGTGCCGGGCGTAGGTGACCGGCGCCGGGCCGCTGGTGATGCGGGGAGGGTAGGAGATGACTATCACAGCCACGCTCATCAGGGTGATGCCCAGCTCGTTGGCCGCCCGGCACAGGTAGGTGCCCCGGTCGTACACCGACGCCTCGCGCACAGACAGGCTGCCATTCGGCAGTAGGGAGAAGCGGCCGACCGTCTGGGGCTTGCTGAGGACCGAGCCATCCGGCAGGACCCACGAGAGCCGCTGGGATGTGGATTGGGATGGGGAGGGGGGAGGGCCACCGCCGACCAGGCAGTCCAGCCTCATGCTCTCGCCGGGCAGGACCTTGACCAGGCTGGTGTAGCGCTGGAGGACGTCAGGCTCCTTGCGGCCGATCTCCAGGGTGACCAGCCTCTCCACCGTGCCCAGGGCGTTGCTGGCGATACAGCGGTAGGAGCCGGCCTCGGCGGCGGTGGGGCCTCGGATGTGCAACGTGCCGTCTCTCCCGTGGAACATCCTGGGCAGCTGCTGGCCGCTGGGCAGCCTCTTGCCGCTGGGCAAGACCCAGGTCACCTCTGGAGCCGGGTTGCCCTTGGTGGAGCAGTTGAGGTTGACGCCACTGCCCATCACCAGGGCCACCCCGGCGCTTAGCGGGTTGGTGAAGGAGGGCTTCTCCAGGTGGTTCCTCACCTCCAGCTGCACGGTGAGCCGGGCCTCCCCTCCCTCGTTGTGGGCGATGCAGACGAACTGGATGCCGTCGGACTGCTTCAGGCTCTTGATGTCCAGGGTGCCGTTGGGGTGAACCCTGATCCTGTCCCCGTTGTAAGGGGCGGACAGGATGACGTTCTCGTGCAGCACCCACATGATGCGAGGGGCCGGGACCCCCTGGGCCTTGCAGTCGATCAGCTTGCGGCCGTCCCTGGTGGCCGTCTCCGTGACCACCGTGTTGGCCCTCCGACGCCCGTTGATGCTGGGCGCCTCCACCACCACCCGCAAGGTCACCACCCTCCTGCTCTGGCCCGCGGCGTTGCTGGCCGTGCAGGTGTAGTTGCCCCCGTCTGACCACCGCACCTTGTGGACAACCAAGGTGCCGTCGCCGCTCACCTGGTGCCTGGAGGACGACGTGGAGATGGGCCTGTTGGCCGGGGAGTGCCAGGCGATGCTGGGGGCGGGCTGGCCCTTGGCCTGGCACCTGATGGCCACGGAGCCACCGTGCGCCACCTCCACCAGCGAGGGCCAGTGGCCCCTGAAGGCCGGCGGCTCGGCCAGCACCTTCACGCTCACCTTCATCTGGTCCTTGCCCATGCGGTTGACGGCGTAGCACGTGTAGTCCCCCTCGTCCTTCGGGCCCACCTCGTTGAAGTACAGGGTGCCGTTGCCGAAGACGGTGTACCGGCGAGCCCTGGTCCCGCTGGCCTGGTTGACCATGGTGCCGTCCGGCAGGGCCCACGAGACCTCCGGGTCGGGCAGCCCCGACGCCAAGCAGTCCACCCTCAGGTCCCTGCCCGACATCACCTTGTGGCCGCCCTCTTGTTGCCTGTGCTCAATCTTTGCTGGCTTGGTCATCACGTTGACCTCCTGGACTGTGAAGTCGCCCCCCTTGCTCACTCTGGCCACACACACGTAACCCCCAGCGTCTCTCTCCGTCACCGAGTCAACCACCAGGGTCCCGTTGCCATGAACTCTGATCCTCTTGCTGTAGCTGCGAGAAACAAAAACAAAAAAGCCAAAAGACAGTTCGAGTTTAATGACAAACAGTCTGAAGAAGTTTATTCACAAAGTGCTGGAGTAACTCAGCGGGTCAGGCAGCATCTCAGGAGAGAGGAAATGGGTGACGTTTCGGGTCGAGACCCTTCCATCAGTCTGAAGAAGGGTCTCGACCCGAAACGTCGCCCATTCCTTCTCTCCTGAGATGCTGCCTCACCCGCTGAGTTACTCCAGCACTTTGTGAAATAAATACCTTCGATTTGTACCAGCATCTGCAGTTATTTTCTTACACTACTTAGAGTTTAGAAACATAGAAACATAGAAAAAAAGGTGCAGGAGTAGGCCATTCGGCCCTTCGAGCCAGCACCGCCCTTCAACATAGACAATAGACAATAGGTGCAGGTGTAGGCCATTCGGCCCTTCGAGCCAGCACCGCCATTCAATGTGATCATGGCTGATCATTCTCTATCAGTACCCCGTTCCTGCCTTCTCCCCATACCCCCTGACTCCGCTATCCTTAAGAGCTCTATCTAGCTCTCTCTTGAATGCATTCAGAGAATTGGCCTCCACTGCCTTCTGAGGCAGAGAATTCCACAGATTCACAACTCTCTGACTGAAAAAGATTTTCCTCATCTCAGTTCTAAATGGCCTACCCCTTATTCTTAGACTGTGGCCCCTTGTTCTGGACTCCCCCAACATTGGGAACATGTTTCCTGCCTCTAACATGTCCAACCCCTTAATAATCTTATACATTTCGATAAGATGATTGATCATGGCTGATCATCCAAAATCAGTGCTGCCCCCCCGTCCCTGCTTTTTCCCCAAGAGCTAAATCTAGCTCTCTCTTGAAAACGTCCAGTGAATTGGCATCCACTGCCTTCTGTGGCAGAGAATTCCACAGATTCAAACTCGGCCCACCGAGTCCGCACCGACCAGCGATCCCCACACGTTAACACAATCCTACACACACTAGGGACAATTTTACATTTACACCAAGCCAATGAACCTGTATAGAAACATGGAAAATAGGTGCAGGAGGAGGCCATTTGGCCCTTCGAGCCAGCACCGCCATTCATTGTGATCATGGCTGATCATCCACAATCAGTAACCCGTGGCTGTCTTCTCCCCGTATCCTTTGATTCCACTAGCCCCCAGAGCTCTATCTAACTCTCTTTTAACTTCATCCAGTGAATTGGCCTCCACTGCACTCTGTGGCAGAGAAATCCACAAATTCACAACTCTCTGGGTGAAAACGTTTTTTCTCACATCAGTTTTAAATGACCTCCACTTTATTCTTAGACTGTGTGGCCCCTGGTTCTGGACTCCCCCAACATTGGGAACATTTTTCCTGCATCTAGCTTGTCCATTCCTTTCATAATTTTATACATGTGCATCTTTGGAGTGTGGGAGTAAACCTCGCTGGACGCCCTCAATAGCAAGAATATCCTTCCTCAAATGAGCTGCCAGAGGAGGTGATTGAAGCAGGTACTATAATGACATTTACTAGATATTTGGACAGGTATGGGGATAGGAAAGGTTTAGAAGGATATGGACCAAATGCAGGCGGGTGAGACTAGTGTAGATGGGACACATTGGTTGGCATGGGCAGGTTGTGCTGAAGACTTGTTTGACTCTACGATGCTATGATATCACAGCCACCACAGAGGTTATTATCTGCTTCATAAGTGATGGGAACAGAATTAGGCCATTCGGCCCATCAAGTCTACTCCGCCATTCAAACATGGGTGATCTACCTTTCCCTCTCAACCCCATTCTCCTGCCTTCTCCCCATAACGCCAGACACCCGCACTAATCAAGAATCTATCTATCTCTGCCTTAAAAATATCCACTGACCTGGCCTCCACAGCCTATAGCTGCAATGAGTTCCACGGACTCACCGCCCTCCGACTAAAGAAACTCCTCCTAGAGTCATAGAGTGATACAGTGTGGAACAGGCCCTTCGGCCCAACTTGCCCACACTGGCCAACAATGTCCCAACTACCCTAGTCCCACTTGCCTGCGCTTGGTCCATATCCCTCCAAACCCGTCATATCCATGTACCTGTCCAACTGTTTCTTAAACTATGTGATAGTCCCAGCCTCAACTACCTCGTCTGGCAGCTTGTTCCATACACCCACCACCCTCTGTGTGAAAAAGTTACCCCTCGGATTCTTGTTAGATCTTTTTCCCTTCATCTTGAACCTAGGTCCTCTGGTCCTCGATTCCCCTACTCTGGAAAAGAGACTCGATCTATGCATCTACCCGATCTATTCCTCTCATGATTTTGTACACCTCTATAAGATCTCCCCTCATCCTCCTGCGCTCCATGGAATAGAGTCCCAGCCTACACAACCTCTCCCTATAGCTCACACCCTCTGGTCCTGGCAACATCCTCGTAAATCCTTTCTGAACCCTTTCAAGCTTGACAATATCTTTCCTACAACGTGGTACCCAGAACTGAACACAATATTCTTAAAGAAGGGTCTCGACCCGAAACGTCACCCATTCCTTCTCTCCCGAAATGCTGCCTGGCCCGAATGAGTTACTCCAGCATTTTGGGACCACTTACAATATTCTAAATGCGGTCTCACCAACATAAAAACATAGAAACATAGAAAATAGGTGCAGGAGTAGGCCATTCGGCCCTTCGAGCCTGCACCGCCATTCAATATGATCATGGCTAATCATCCAGCTCAGTAACCTGTACCTGCCTTCTCTCCATACCCTCTGATCCCTTTAGCCACAAGGGCCACATCTAGCTCCATCTTAAATATAGCCAATGAACTGGCCTCAACTACCTTCTGTGGCAGAGAATTCCACAGATTCACCACTCTCTGTGTGAAAAAAAACTTTCTCATCTCCGTCCTAAAAGACTTCCCCCTTGTCCTTAAGCTGTGACCCCTGGTTCTGGACTTCCTCAAAATCGGGAACAATCTTCCCGCATCCAGCCTGTCCAACCCCTTAAGAATTTTGTAAGTTTCTATAAGATCCCCCCTCAATCTTCTAAATTCCAGCGCGTACATGGAGCCCAGAACTGAACACAATATCCTAAAAGAAGGGTCTCGACCCGAAAGGTCTCCCATTCCTTCTCTTCTGAAATGCTGCCTGGCCCGAATGAGACAATAGACAATAGACAATAGGTGCAGGAGGAGGCCATTCGGCCCTTCGAGCCAGCACCGCCATTCAATGTGATCATGGCTGATCATTCTCAATCAGTACCCCGTTCCTGCCTTCTCCCCATACCCCCTGAGTCCGCTATCCTTAAGAGCTCTATCCAGCTCTCTCTTGAATGCATTCAGAGAATTGGCCTCCACTGCCTTCTGAGGCAGAGAATTCCACAGATTCACAACTCTCCAACTGAAAATTTATTTGCTCATCTCAGTTCTAAATGGCCCACCCCTTATTCTTAAACTGTGGCCCCTTGTTCTGGACTTCCCCAACATTGGGAACATGTTTCCTGCCTCTAACGTGTCCAACCCCTTAATAATCTTATACGTTTCGATAAGATCTCCTCTCACCCTTCTAAATTCCAGTGTATACAAGCCTAGTCGCTCCAGTCTTTCATCCTTTGAAAGGTTGAGCATTTGTGACCACCGACAATATTCCAGCTACCTACTGCAGCATTTTGTGACTACTTACAATATTCTAAATGCGGTCTCACCAACGTCTTGCACAACTGCAACGTGACCTCCCAGATTCTATACTCAACCCTGCTCTCCTGTCTAAAGGGACGCCCTTTAGTTCTGAGCTATGACCTCAGGTGCTAGACTCCCCTACTCGTCTCGGTTGCCGCGCTGCCCGTACCTGTAGCGTGAGTCCACCACCACTTTGGAAGGCAGCCTCCAGAGCACTCGAAGCCCCGTCTCCCCCGCTGCCTGGCAGTCTAGTCGCAGGAGACCGCCGTAGCCGATGTCCACCCGTCGTGCGGCCGAGGGCGCGACCTTCACCACGGCCGGGGTCCTGTGGATGGCGATGCCCACCGTCCTCCTGGCCACGCCGACCACGTTGCTGGCCAGGCACTCGTAGGTGCCCACCTCGCGGGCGGACAGGCTGCGGACGTACAGGGTCCCGTTGGGGAAGACGAAGAGGTTGCCGTTGATGAACTGGGAGGGCCGGATCTGCAGGCCGTCGGACAGTATCCACCGTATGTTGGCCGGAGGGGCGGCGCGGGCGGTGCAGTGGGCATGGACCCCCTTGCCCGCTGCCGCCGAGATGTTCTCCAGGCCCTGCTCCAGGATGCGGGGCGGCAGGGCCAGGACGTGGAGTCGGACGGCCACCGTGTCCGCCCCCACCGCGTTGCCCGCCACGCACTTGTACACGCCCCGGTCGGAGAAGACGGTCTGGCGGATGGCCAGGGTGCCGTTGGCGGAGATGGTCACCCCGCGGCCGGCGTCGCCCGGCGCCCGCAGCATCCCCCGCCCCGGCAGGATCCAGGCCATCTGAGGACCGGGCATCCCCTGAGCCCGGCACTCGGCCGTGAAGGGTTCGCCCAGGTAACTGGTGGCCTCCCGGTAACGGGCGCCGGCGATCCGCGGCTGCTGGGCCAGCACCACCAGCGTGACCGTGATCCTGTCCGTGCCGTGGGCGTTCTGCGCCTCGCACATGTACTGCCCCCGGTCCTGCACCTCCGCCCCGCGGATACTGAGCATCCCACTGGGCAGGACTTCAAACCTCCTGCTGGCGGTCACCACTGCCCCTGCAAGAAACACAAAGAGAGGGTGTAGCCTTTCAACCACTTAATCACGCAGAGTCAGCAATAGACAATAGACAATAGGTGCAGGAGGAGGCCATTCGGCCCTTCGAGCCAGCACCGCCATTCTCTGTGATCACGGCTGATCATTCTCAATCAGTACCCCGTTCCTGCCTTCTCCCCCTACCTCCTGACTCCGCTATCCTTAAGAGCTCTATCTAGCTCTCTCTTGAATGCATTCAGAGAATTGGCCTCCACTGCCTTCTGATGCTGGATTAAATCAGTCACTGAAAGGAAGCATGCAGGTACAGCAGGCAGTGAAGAAAGCCAATGGAATGTTGGCCTTCATAACAAGAGGAGTTGAGTATAGGAGCAAAGAGGTCCTTCTGCAGTTGTACAGGACCGTAGTGAGACCGCACCTGGAGTACTGTGTGCAGTTTTGGTCTCCAAATTTGACTAAGGATATTCTTGCTATTGAGGGCGTGCAGCGTAGGTTTACTAGGTTAATTCCCGGAATGACGGGACTGTCATAAGTTGAAAGACTGGAGCGACTCGGCTTGTATACACTGGAATTTAGAATGATGAGAGGAGATCTTATCGAAACGTATAAGATTATTAAGGGGTTGGACACGTTAGAGGCAGGAAACATGTTCCCAATGTTGGGGGAGTCCAGAACAAGGGACCACAGTTTAAGAAGAAGGGGTAGGCCATTTTGAACTGAGATGAGGAAAAACCTTTTCAGTCAGAGAGTTGTGAATCTGTGGAATTCTCTGCCTCAGAAGGCAGTGGAGGCCAATTCTCTGAATGTATTCAAGAGAGAGCTAGATAGAGCTCTTAAGGATAGAGGAGTCAGGGGGTATGGGGAGAAGGCAGGAACGGGGTACTGATTGTGGATGATCAGCCATGATCACATTGAATGGCGGTGCTGGCTCAAAGAGCCGAATGGCCTCCTCCTGCACCTATTGTCTATTGTCTATTGGTGGACCTTCAGCTGACTGGATAGAGAATTGGCATTCTATTGTCTTTTTGCATAGCTTTCATTCATTTGTCCTATATCACTGTCTATATCTCTCGTTCCCTTTTCCCTTGACTCTCAGTTCTCTATTCCCCGACTCTGGGCAAGAGACTCTGTGCGCCTCTATTCCTCTCATGATTTTATGCACCTTTATAAGATCTCATAGACATTCTCATAGACACATTCACAACACTGAATCCTGATCCTACCTTGACAACTTCAGACTTTATAGATTCAGCTTGACCGACCGAGTCCGTGCCGATCAGTGATCCCCACCAGCATTATCCTACACAGTAGGCACAATTTACAATTTACAGAAACCAATTAACCTACAAGCCTGTACATCTTTGGAGTGTTGGAGGAGACCAAACACGTAGAGAGAGAAAAAAAAACCACGCGGTCACAAGGAGAACTTGCAAAACTGCATGCACACAGCAGCCATGGTCAGGATTGAAACTGGGTCTCTGCAACTGTTGGGTGGGAGCACCACTGGGCCGCCCCAAATTTAGTTTAGGGATACAACTTGGAAACAGGCCTTTTGGCCCTCTGGGTCCATGCTGGCCATCGATCACTCGTTCGGCCTAGTTCTACGTTATCCCACTTTCTCTCCACACCCAATGTACGAGGGGGAATTTACCAGAGGGCCAATTAATCGACCGAGCCATCGCATGGTTTCCAATTGTGTTTTGTACCAATGACTTTTTTGCATAGAGCTTCCTTCTTCTTAAAATGACATGTATGATCTGTAGCCCTTTTTTCATGGCTTTGCACATTTTTATTTTTATCATCTGTTTCATAAGTTCTTGGGGGAAGAATTAGGCCATTCGGCCCATCAGGTGAACTCCGAAATTCAATCATGGCCGGTCTATCTCTACCCTCCCAACCCCATTCTCCTGCCTTCTCCCCACAACCCCTGACACCCGTACTAATCAAGAACCAATCAATCTCTGCCTTACAAATATCCACCGACTTGGCCTCAACAGCCTATAAATGGGAATCATGGGCAGGGAGGTCATAATGTCATCAGGAACAGGAGTAGAATTAGGCCATTCGGCCCATCAAGTCTACTCCGCCATTCAATCATGGCTGATCTATCACGCCATCCTACCCCCATTCTCCTGTCTTCTCCCCATAACCCCCGACACCTGTACTAATCAAGAACCTTTCTATATCTGCCTTAAATATATCTACAGCCTTCTGTGGCAGTGAATTCCACAGATTCACCACCCTCCGACTAAAGAAATTCCTCCTCATCGTTCTAAAGGTTTTATTCTGAAGCTGTGTCCTCTGGTCCTAGACTCTCCCACTAGTGGAAACATCCTCTCCACATCCACTCCATCCAGGCCTTTCACTATTAAGTAAGTTTCAATGCAGTGCCCCCCCCCCCCCCCACCCCCTCCCCCATCCTTCTGAACTCCAGCGAGTACAGGCCCAGTGCCTTTAAACGCTCATCATACATTGGCCCAATCATTCCTGGGATCATTCCCGTAAATCTCCTCTGGTCCCTCCCCAATGCCAGCACATACTTTCTCGGATATGGGGGCCCAAAACTGCTCACAATGTTCCAAATGTGTTCTGAGCAGTTCAGTTCCCCCCCCCCCCCCCCCCCCCTGGAAGGAACCTGCCACCTCCATACTTAGAATGGATAGGCCTCTGCCTCAGAAGACAGTCTCTGCCTCAGAAGACAGTGGAGGCCAATTCTCTGAATGCATTCGAGAGAGAGCTAGATAGAGCTCTTAAGGATAGCGGAGTCAGGGGGGTACGGGGAGAAGGCAGGAACGGGGTACTGATTGAGAATGATCAGCCATGATCACATTGAATGGCGGTGCTGGCTCGAAGGGCCGAATGGCCTCCTCCTGCATCTATTGTCTATTGTCTATCGGTGGACCTTCAGCTGACTGGATAGAGAATTGGCATCATGGAAGGAAGCAGAGGGTGATGGTGGAAGGTTGTTTTTCAGACTGGAGGCCTGTGACTGGTGGTGTGCCTCAGGGATCGGCGCTGGGCCCGCTGCTGCTTGTGGTTTATGTCAACAATATGGAGAATCCAGGCAGCACATCCATTTCTCCCACTATCACACCATCCCGTTCCACTGTTCCTTTCCACTTGTATCCTTTCCTCTGGCTTCACATTTCCCACCTCCTTTCTCATTGTCTGACACCCTTTGTTCTCCTTTCAATCTCTAGCCTTCGTCCACCCACCTGCCAATTAAACCCCAGTTCACCTATACCCAGCCGTCACTTGCCAGGATTTGTCCAACCCTCTCTGTATTTCCAGCTTTTTCTTCCCACTACAATCCATCTGAAGAAGGATGCTGGCCCAAAACGCCACCGATCCATGTCTTCCAGATATGTTGCCTGGCTAGCTGAGTTACTCCAGCACTTTGTGCTTTTTTGTTTGTATACCGGCATCTGCAGTTCCTTGTGGCAACAGTTTAGCTTCAGCCTATCCATGTCCTCCAGAGATGCTGCCTGACCTGCGGCGTTACTCCAGCACTTTGTGCTTTAGACATAACAATAATACGGACAACATTTTTGTAAAGTTGTAATGAAGGCCAGCACAACTGAAATTTGTTTCCTAGCACGGTGGCGCAGCGGTAGAATTTGCTGCCTTCCAGTGCTTACAGCATCAGAGACCAGGGCTCGATCCTGACTACGGGTGCTGTCTGTATGGAGTTTGTACGTTCTCCCCGTGACCGCGTGGGTTTTCTCCGAGATCATCCGTGTCCTCCCACACTCAAAAGACGTACAGGTTTGTAGGTTAATTGGCTTGGAGTATGTGTAAATTGTCCCCAGTGTGTAGGATAGTGTTAATGTGCGGGGATCACTGTTCGGTACGGACTCAGTCGGCCTCCCAGCTGCTATCAGGCAACTGAATCATCCTACCACAACCAAAGAGCAGTCCTGAACTACTATCTACCTCTTTGGTGACCCTCGGACTATCCTTGATCAGACTTTACTGGCTTTACCTTGCACTAAACGTTATTCCCTTATCATGTATCAGTACACTGTAAATGGCTCGATTATAATCATGTGTTGCCTTTCTACTGACTGGTTAGCACGCAACGAAAGCTTTTCACTGTTTCTTGGTACACGTGACAATAAACTAAAGTGAAACTGAACTGAAACTGATTCCGTGCTGTATCTCTAAACTTGACTTAACTAAGATGGAAGAAATAGTTGAGCTTTATTCAGGGAGAAAATGGGAAATGTCTGGAATGAGAAGAACATTTGCTTGCCACGACTTGGTAAGGATTGGGCGATTGAAAGATCATAAAGATTATAGGCACTTACTAAGTTTATGGCCTTGTAATTTACAGCAATTTAAAAGCAAGTTTTTAAAATGTCTTGTAACGAAACCAGGAATTTTTTAAAAGCTCTACTTATAACACCAGCACTGCAGACCAAGTACCAATTCGAGTGAGAGTCACACAGCATGGAAACATGCCCTTCGGCCCATCTAGTCCACGAGCGAGATGTCCGTGGGGGAATGTTGCCGACTGGCCCGCTGCAGACTGCAGGAGTACGTGCTGAGGAACGCACTGAAGCTTGGTGCAGTCAGCGCCAAGGCTCTGTGGGGGAGGACCACAGTCTAGGGTCCTTCCGCTGCTGGACATGGGGGGGGGCAGGGTATGGTGGAGACACCTCTCAAAATAAGGGAAGAGATTCCACGTCAGTGGGCCACATGATTGGCAATGGTGGGGGGGTGGGGTAATTTTATGTAATTGGTGTTTTGAATATCTGTATTGAATGTATGTATAGCCTCCGAGAATGTTGGACAGAGTTTTGGAAGGAACATGTTTTGTAGGTATTTATTTCTTAAATAAAGTGTTTTTTGATTAAAAATAAAAAAATCTGGTCCGTGGTAACCGTGATAACCAAGTTACATGGGTTAGAGGGATGTGGGCCAAACGCACGCAGGTGCGACTAGTGTAGATGGGACATGTTGGCCGGTGTGGGCAAGTTGAGTTGAAGGGCCCTTTTGCACGCTGCAAGACTCTAAGACTCTGTGACTCTACCCAAGCTAAGTTCATCCCATCTGCATTTGTTTGGCCCTTATCCCTGTGAACCTTTCCTACCCATGTGCCACATCTTATAAACAGAATTGAAAATTCAACTGCTGCGGTCAGATTTGAACTCAGGTTCCAGTCTCTTGGTTACAAGTCCAGCCAATTAACCATTGCACTAACTTCGTACTTAATGATGTAAATTGTTATTCTTTTATTTCATTCTTCACATGTTTAAACTATAATGTCTTATTTATAATGTTTTATGTTTTATTCTTAACTGTCGGCTGTATGTTCATGTTGTTACTTGCGAGCGGAGCATCAAGGCAAGTTGTGTACATACAAGTATGTGTACATACTTGGCTAATAAAATGTATTCAATTCAATTCAATTTATGCTTTATGCTAGATAGCATTTTATCGTGGTGCGTCACAGCACGGTTTGGACAGTTCCATCCAATTGCACTGAAATGGAGGATTTGCAACAAAATCACACAAACCGACCTCCCTTCCACTGACTCCATCTCAATCTGCCTCAGCAAGGCCACCGGCATAATCAATGACCAGTCTCACTTCCTCTTCTCCCCTCCCAATCAGGCAAGAGGTACAGAGGTATGAGAACACACATCTCCAGATCCAGGGACAGTTTCTTCCCAGCTGTTCTTCCCATCAGGCAACCGAACCGTCCTATCAACAACTAGAGAGTGGTTCTCAGCTCCTATTTACCACGTTGGAGACCCGTGGACTACCTTTAATCGGACTTTACCTTGCACTAAATGTTGCTCCCTCGATCCTGTAACTGTACACTATGGACGGCTCAATTGCCATAAGGCCATAAGTGATAGGAGCTGAATTAGGCCATTCGGCCCATCAAGTGTATTCTGCCATTCTCTCATGGCTAGGGTTGCCAACTGTTCCGTATTAGCCGGGACACCCCGTATTTTGTGCTAAATTGGTTTGTCCCGTACCAGACCGCCCTTGTCCCGCATTAGGCCTGGGGGATGCTGTAGGCCCGGACGCTGTAGTCCCCGACACAGTAGGCCTGGGGGATGCTATAGGCCCGGACGCTGTAGTCCCTGACACTGTAGGTCCTGGACGCTGTAGGCCCCGACAGTTTAGGTTCTGACACTCTAGGTTTCCGACATTTTAGCTCCAGACAGTGTAGGCCCGGGCATCGCCTGACAGAGGTTGCGTAGCAACCCGCCTCCCGGCCCGGACGGCCGCCATTGGTGGAGCGGGAGCACGTGGCCGCTGGTTGGGTGAGGCCAGGTGGGGAGCGGGGCAGTGACGTCACCTTGTCCCGCATTTGGGAGTGAGATAGTTGGCAACCCCTATTCATGGCTGATCTATCTCTCCCCCTCCTAACCCTATTCTCCTGCCTTCTCCCCATCACTCCTGACACCCGCACTAATCAAGGACCTATCTATCTCTGCCTTAAAAATATCCATTGACTTGGCCTCCACAGATTCCACAGATTCACCACCCTCATACTAAAGAAATTCCTCATTATCTCCTTCCTAAAAGAACATCCTTTAATTCTGAGGCCGTGACCTCTGGTCCTAGACTCGACCACTAGTGGAAACATCCTCTCCACACTCTATCCAGGCCTTTGACTATTCGGTAAGTTCCCACGACCCTGGATGATCATTCTCAATCAGTACCCCGTTCCTGCCTTCTCCCCATACCCCCTGACTCCACTATCCTTAAGAGCTCTATCTAGCTCTCTCTTGAATGCATTCAGAGAATTGGCCTCCACTGCCTTCTGAGGCAGAGAATTCCACAGATTCACAACTCTCTGACTGAAAAGGTTTTTCCTCATCTAAGTTCTAAATGGCCTACCCCTTATTCTTAAACTGTGGCCCCTTGTTCTGGACTCCCCCCCAACATTGGGAACATGTTTCCTGCCTCTAACGTGTCCAACCCCTTAATAATCTTATACGTTTCGATAAGATCCCCTCTCATCCTTCTAAATTCCAGTGTGCACAAGCCTAGTCGCTCCAGTCTTTCAAATTCTCTGCCACAGAAGGTAGTTGAGGCCAGTTCATTGGCTATATTTAAGAGGGAGTTAGATGTGGCCCTTGTGGCTAAAGGGATCAGGGGGTATGGAGAGAAGGCAGGTACAGGTTACTGAGCTGTATGATCAGCCATGATCATATTGAATGGCGGTGCAGGCTCGAAGGGCAGAATGGCCTACTCCTGCACCTATTTTCTATGTTTCTATGTTTCTATATGACAGTCCTGCCATTCCGGGAATTAACCTAGTAAATTCCGGGAATTAACCTAATATATTCCGGGAATTAACCTAGTAAACAAACGAGGGGGCCACGGAATATCCCTTACCTGTTGTTATCTTCGACCAGGTGATAACGGGCTTGGGTTCCCCACTAGCCTCGCAGGGCAGGTACACGTCCATCTCTGCTTTCACCGACACGGTGGGCGAGTTGCCGGTGAGTATTTTCGGCTTGGTTTTGGTGGCTCTGAAGCTGGGAGACGGCGGGGTGACGGAGGGCGAGCCTTCTTTCCCCGCCCTGCTGATGAAGTCCACCGAGTAATAGACCCTCCTGTTGACCGGCTGGACGGTGGTGGTTGTCGTGGGCTCAGGTGAGTCGGTGGGCGCCGCAGGTGCGGGCTCACCTGTGACCCTCGCGGAGGCCGCCTGGCCCTTGACGTTGTTGAACCTCACCGGGATCTTCACGTAGTGGTACCTGGGGTTGCCCCGGCTGACTTTGGACCTCTGGGCGATGGACTCCTTCAAGGGTGGTATGTGGTTGTCGCTGTTGCTTGGGTCTGGGAGCACTTTACTGCCCGCTTTGTTGAACACCACCGGGATGGTCCGCACTGGCGGCGCGGCAGTGGTGGAGGTGGTTGTGGTGGTCGAGGTGGTCGTGTTGAGGGGCTCTCCAGGCAACGACACGTTCTGCGGGACGGTGGTTGAGGGGTACGCCTGCCTGACGCCGACCCCATGCTCTCCGTCGTTGGACGGCGAGGAAGGGCTGCCCATCACCGTGGGCACCAGGTGCTTCTGAGTCATCTCCACACGCACGTACTTGGGGGCTTTGTGGCGGGCGTCAGTGGTCCTGAGTTGCACCCTGCCCCACGTGGAGTTGCTCTCAGGCCAGGTCTGCTTCCCCTGCAGTCTCTGCCAGCCCTTGGTGAAGTGTTTGGGGAGGATCCTGTCCGGCAGAGCGTTCAACCTGTCTCCTTCCTGTTCCTTCTTCCCTGCGCCCGCCTGCGTGGGAGAGGAAGGACTCTGAGTCGAGTCCTCGGAGGCGACTCCACCCGGTTTGCCCCCTGTCCAGGCAACCTTGGCCGGGGTTCCAACGGCCCCTTGCGTCTGCGGCACAATGTTCTCGTCCCCCGTCCCCTTCGTGGTCTTGTTCACGGCGGCGGGCAGTGAAGCCAGAGCGTTAACGTGGGGAAGGGCAGGTATCCTTGAGGGAACGTCCACTCTGTGGTCCTGAGCTCCGGAACTCCCAACTGACGGAGGAAGCACTGGCGATTGAGGACGACTCGCCAGGACAGTTGTCGTTGGCACCCTCACAACTGAGCTCGCTGCTGGAGGACTCCCAGTTGCCTTAATATTGGAAGCAGTGGTTGAAGATGTCCTGTAATTCCCCAGAACAATTGTCGTTGGTAGTCTTACAACCGAGCTCGCTGCTGGAGGACTCCTAGATACCTTCATATGAGAAGCAGTAGTTGTTGCGGTCCTGTAATTCCCCAGAACAATTGTCGTTGGTAGTCTTACAACCGAGCTCGCTGCTGGAGGACTCCTAGATACCTTCATATTAGGAGGAGTGGTTGAAGCTGTCCTGTAATTCCCCAGAAGAGTTGTCGTTGGTAGTCTTACAACTGAGCTCGCTGCTGGAGGACTCCGAGATACCTTTACATTAGGAGCAGTGGTTGACGCCACCATGTAATTTGGCGCAGGTTTTGAGGTCGGTTGGACTCTTGCGGGGAGTTCTGTAACTTTGGCCGGTGGTCTTAGGGTGAGGCCTGGCGATATTCCGCTGCCCCCCGCGCCCTTGGGCTGTTTGGGTCTAACCACGGTCGTGGTCGCCGTGCTCGGTGTCGGTACGTGACTCGACCCTGGAGTGCGGGGTGGTTTGGCGGTGGGCTTCACGATGAGAGGGGAGGTGGCGGCGGGGGTGGTCGCTGCTGACTTCGGGCCGTAGCGCAGCTCGAGGTGGGTGTGTATGAGCAGGGTCTTGGGCAGATGTGGGTGATGGGTGGGGATGGCGCCGGCTGGAGATGGACTCGGCCCCAGCGGCGCCCAGAGGGAGGGCGAGGCCGGGGTCTTGCCAGGGCGTTGGGACTTCACAGCGACCAGTACCCTCGCCGACCGCTCAGTGGTCAAGCCCTCGTCTCCTGCCGTCGCCTTGGCCTTCGTGGTTGGAGCAGCAACGGCGGTCGACGTCTGGTCGGCCTTGGCCCTGGGTGGAGGGCGATTGCCCTGCCTGAATCTCTGGAGCCGATACCTCCGGCCGGGGCGCCTTCTCTTGCCGTGCCTCCGAAGAGCCAGGCGTCTCCCCTCCACCATCTGCGCGTTGGAGTTGGCGGTGGAGGCGGTGGTGGTCATGGTGGTCGTGTTGGACCCCAGCGCCTTAGCTGTGGACGCTCGGGCTGAAGAGGTGGGGAGGGCGGCCGTGGTCGTTCCAAAGTTGGAGGCTTGCTTTGCAGTGCCGGGGTGGACGGTGGTTGTACCAGGTGTGTTGACCGTGGTTGTGCCAGGTGTGTTGACGGTGGTTGTACCAGGTTTGTTGACGGTGGTTGTACCAGGTTTGTTGACCGTTGTTGTGCCAGGTGTGTTGACCGTGGTTGTACCAGGTTTGTTGACCGTGGTTGTACCAGGTTTGTTGACCGTGGTTGTATCACCAGGTTTGTTGACCGTAGTTGTGCCAGGTGTGGTGACCGTGATTGTACCACCAGGTTTGTTGACCTTGGTTGTGCCAGGTGTGTTGACCGTGATTGGACCACCAGGTTTGTTGACCGTGATTGGACCACCAGGTTTGTTGACCGTGATTGGACCACCAGGTTTGTTGACCGTGGTTATACCAGGTTTGTTGACCGTGGTTGTACCAGGTGTGTTGACGGTGGTTGTGCCAGGTGTAGTGACCGTGATTGTACCAGGTCTGGTGACGGTGGTTGTGCCAGGTGTGGTTCTGCTCAAGGTGTTGCCCACCGCGGTGGCTCCAGGTGTGGTCGCCGTTGCCGGGTCGTTGCTGTCCATGGTGCTGTTCCTTCTGGCAGATACAACAGCTTCCTTGTCGCCGTCTGGAGCCGGGGAGTCCAGCATCGACCTGGTGCCGTGGTGGTTGAGCAGGGGGTGGTCGAGACTCTTCGCCACCCAGCTCTTCACGATGTACTCGTCGGCGTTCAGCTTGTGGAGGATCCCTTGCTTGGCGTCGATGCCAACATCACCGAGGGTCAGGTTGAAGTTGATGAACATACCCGTGGCTTCGCTTGGGTGCATCTCCACATGTGGTGGAGGGGTGCTGGCCGGAGCAGGGACCTCCGCTTCTCTTGGTGGGGGTGGGGGCAGCGGGGGAGGGGGAGGCGGCGGGGGCTCTGTGGGTGACTGGGCTGCCTTCTTGGGGGGTTGTGGCGTAGGGGGAGGGGGAGGAGGAGGAGGAGGAGGAGGAGGGGTGGAGATGGGCCACTGCTGGATCGGGGCTTCCTGCGGCCGGACCTGCGCCTCGATGCGGACAACGGGCGGCTTCGGGGGTCTCGGCTGGTCCATGCCCACCTCCGCCGGCGGACCCCCGTGCGGGGGAGGGCTGACGTGGATCAATTGGTCGTCGGAGAAGTTCAGGTCACCGTTGCCCGAGGAGTCGTCCTCGTCGATACCGGAGGAGGGGTCGGGGCTGATCGGTTGCTGTTGTTGCTGTTGCTCTTGTGGTTGCTGTTGTTGTTGTCGATGTTCTTGTTGTTGTTGTTGATATTTCTGTGGTGCCACCCCCGTCACTGGGGAAGACCCTCGTCGAGCGGCGTCCTCGGGGGAGAAGGAGGAGGATGGGGAGGAGGAGGATGGGGAGGAGGATGGAGAGGAGGAGGGGGAAGGGGAGGAGGGGGAGGAGGTTTTGGGGGGAGACCTGCTCCTCACCTTGGCCAGGATGTCTGCCCACTTGTGCGGGTCGATCTTCCTGCTGGTCAGGTTGAGCCGCCGGCGGGAGTCCAGTCGCCTCCTGCCCTCGGCGGCTGCCATGGAGCTTCGGCCCCTCTTCCTCGTGTGCGCCGCCCTGGGGCGCTCCCCCCTGGGGCCGTGGTGGGCCCCGTCGGCGTGGAGCTTCCTCCTCCTGCCTCCCGAGGGCCTGGCAGGCCTGGGCGAGTCGTGCGACCCCAGGCCCTGCCCGTGGCCCAGGAAGGGCGCCTCGTCCCCTGACCCCTCCAGCTCGGCCTCCTTCTGGAAGCCCGGCCTGAAGTAGAACTTGGGCGACGGCTTGACCTTCTTCTTCACCTTCTGGGTGGGAAGCTTCCTGACCACCGCCACGCTGACCGTCAGCAGGTCCAGCCCGTAGCGGTTGGCCGCCACGCACCTGTAGTAGCCGCTGTTGCCGTCATGCCCACCCTCGACCACCAAGGTGCCGTTGGCCAGCACCGTGCCGCCCTTGGTCGCCTTGGGGGCGATCAGCACGCTGCCGTTGGGCAGGATCCAGCTGAGCTGGGCGTCGGGAACCGAGGAGGCCGTGCAGGGCAGGGAGATGGCGTTGCCGTAGGGCACGGTCACACCCTTGTCCCCGGCCTGAGACTTGTCCGCTTGGCCCGGCTGGACCGACACCCTGTAGGTGGCCGTGTCCATGTCCTCCTTCACCGACGCCACGCACTGGTACAGCCCGGAGTCGTGAACCTCCACCGCCTTGACCACCAGCTTCCCCGTGTTGGACACCGACACCCGGTTGTCCTCGCTGGCATAGGGGGCTGTCAACTGCCCTCCCCCGGGCAGAACCCACCTGATGGACGGCCTCTCCGAAGCCATCACCTGGCACTTGATCTGCAGCATGTTGCCGGCCACCAGGACGTGCACCTGCTTGCTCCTGTCCACCGCCTTGATCATCACCCAGTTGGTCTTCTCCCTGGTGGCGTTCAGCACCGGGATCTGCTGGGACAGCTGCAGGGAGAACTCCAGCACCACGTTGTTGGCGATGGTCAGCTTCCTGTCCAGCTTGATGGTCACGTCGTCCTGCATCAGCCAGGTGGGCATGGCCGAGATGTTGGCCCTCACGTCGGTGTAGTAGTAGGAGTTGTTGTCCACCGCCTGCCGGTACTCGAAGCAGGGGGGGCTGTTGGACACCACCAGGGTCTTCCTCAGCTTCACTGGGGTCTCGCTGTAGTAGGCGATCAGCCTCCACAGCCTCTCCATCCCCTCCTGGGTCATGGAGCAGGTCAACTGCACGGCGCAGCTGACGTTGACCGCGATGTCCTGGTCGCTCAGCCGGCGCCACTGGCTCTGCCTGTTGGTCCTCAGGCCGTGGGCCTGGCACACCACGTCGTTCTGGTTACCCTGCTGGTCGGTCAGGTTCAGGCTCATCCTCCCGAGGGGCTTCTGGTAGTCCTCCGGCCGGGCGTCCGCGCCGTCCTCCACCTCCCACTCGTCGCCGGGGAACTTGCCCAGCGAGGACTTGATGGTGGGCTTGGCGCAGGCCATCTCGCTGGAGCTCATGGTGAACAGCTCCCGCTTGCTCAGCAGCTTGGGGTCGGTACAGACGGGGCAAACCCGGCCCCTGGGGTTGGAGCGGTCCTTCTTACATTTCACCACGTCTGCGGGGGGGGGGGGGGGGGGAGAAAGAAAAAGGATTTGAGACATAGAAACATAGAAACATAGAAACATAGAAAACAGGTGCAGGAGTAGGCCATTCGGCCCTTCGAGCCTGCACCGCCATTAAGAATAAGGGGTAGGCCATTTAGAACGGAGATGAGGAAGAACTTTTTCAGTCAGAGAGTGGTGAAGGTGTGGAATTCTCTGCCTCAGAAGGCAGTGGAGGCCAGTTCGTTGGACGCTTTCAAGAGAGAGCTGGATAGAGCTCTTAAGGATAGCGGAGTGAGGGGGTATGGGGAGAAGGCAGGAACGGGGTACTGATTGAGAGTGATCAGCCATGATCGCATTGAATGGTGGTGCTGGCTCGAAGGGCTGAATGGCCTACTCCTGCACCTATTGTCTATTGTCTATTGTCAATATGATCATGGCTGATCATCCAACTCAGTATCCCATACCTGCCTTCTCTCCATACCCCCTGATCCCTTTAGCCACAAGGGCCACATCTAACTCCCTCTTAAATATAGCCAATGAACTGGCCTCAACTACCCTCTGTGGCAGAGAATTCCACAGATTCACCACTCTCTGTGTGAAAAAAAAACTTCCTCATCTCGGTCCTAAAAGACTTCCCCCTTATCCTTAAACTGTGACCCCTTGTTCTGGACTTCCCAAAACATCGGGAACAATCTTCCTGCATCTAGCCTGTCCAATGCCTTAAGAACTTTGTAAGACAAGGGCGGCCGACCGAGGGGGGGGGGGGGGAAGACGGGGTCCATATAGCTCCCTCTCCCTCTCGCTCCCTCTCTCCCCATCCATCCCTCCCTCCCCCACCCAAGTCGCACCAGCTTCTCGTTCTCGCCCAACAAACAGCTAGCAATGTGCAGGAAGGAACTGCAGATTCTGGTTTAATCCGAAGGTAGACACAAAATGTTGGAGCAGACAATAAATAGACAATAGACAATGGACAATGGACAATAGACAATGGACAGTAGACAGTAGACAGTAGACAATAGACAGTAGACAATAGACAGTAGACTGTAGACTGTAGACAGTAGACAATAGACAATAGACTGTAGACAGTAGACAGTAGACAGTAGACAGTAGACAGTAGACAATAGACAGTAGACTGTAGACAGTAGACAATAGACAATAGACTGTAGACAGTAGACAGTAGACAGTAGACAGTAGACAATAGACAGTAGACAATAGACAGTAGACTGTAGACAGTAGACAATAGACAATAGACTGTAGACAGTAGACAGTAGACAGTAGACAATAGACAGTAGACAATAGACAGTAGACAGTAGACAGTAGACAGTAGACAGTAGACAACAGACAGTACACAATAGACAGTAGACAGTAGACAGTAGACAACAGACAGTACACAACAGACAGTACACAATAGACAGTAGACAGTAGACAGTACAGTAGACAGTACAGTAGACAGTAGACAGTAGACAGTAGACAGTAGACAGTAGACAGTAGACAGTAGACAGTAGACAATAGACAATAGACAGTAGACAATAGACAGTAGACAGTAGACAGTAGACAGTAGACAATAGACAATAGACAGTAGACAGTAGACAGTAGACAATAGACAGTAGACAATAGACAATAGACAGTAGACAGTAGACAGTAGACAGTAGACAGTAGACAGTAGACAGTAGACAGTAGACAATAGACAGTAGACAATAGACAGTAGACAGTAGACAGTAGACAGTAGACAATAGACAGTAGACAGTAGACAGTAGACAGTAGACAATAGACAATAGACAGTAGACAGTAGACAGTAGACAGTAGACAATAGACAGTAGACAGTAGACAGTAGACAGTAGACAATAGACAATAGACAGTAGACAGTAGACAGTAGACAGTAGACAATAGACAGTAGACAGTAGACAGTAGACAGTAGACAGTAGACAGTAGACAATAGACAATAGACAGTAGACAATAGACAATAGACAATAGGTGCAGGAGGAGGCCATTCGGCTCTTCGAGCCAGCACCGCCATTCAATGTGATCATGGCTGATCATTCTCAATCAGTACCCCGTTCCTGCCTTCTCCCCATACCCCCTGACTCCGCTATCTTTAAGAGTTCTATCTAGCTCTCTCTTGAATGCATCCAGAGAATTGGCCTCCACTGCCAGTCGGTGTCTGATGTTTTAAGAAAGGGAGCTAATTAATCTCAAACATAAGCAATGACTTCATAATTAATGTCATAGAGTCTTACAGAGTGGAAATAGGCCCTTCAGCCCAACTTGCCCACAACGACCAACATGTCCCAGCTACCCATGTCCCACCTGCCTGCCTTTTGCCCATATCCCTCCAAACCTGTCCTATCCATGTGTTTCGTAAACATTTCAATAGTCCCAGCCTCAACTACCTCCTCTGGCCGTTCGTTCCATGCACCCCCCACCATTTGTGTTAAAGAATTACCGCTCAGATTCCTATAAAATCTTTCCCCCCCTCACCTTGAACTTATGTCCTCTGGTTCGCGATTCCCCTACTCTGTACAAAAGAGATTCTGTGCATCTATTAGACCTATTCCTCTTGTGATTTTGTACACCTCGATACGATCACCCCCTCATCCTCCTTCGCTCCAAGGAATAGAGTCCCAGCCTGCTCAACCTCTCCCTATAGCTCAGTCTAGAGTTAGGGATTTCGAGGAGTCTGTGAGATCAGGTCCTTAGAAGCCTCAAAACATCAACCCTGATGTCTGTTCCACTAAGTCATTAAAACAATAAACCGCTGGAGGAACTCAGTAGCAGGCAGTATCCGTGGAGGGAAATGGACAGTCTTCTTCATACTGGAGCGACTAGGCTTGTATACACTGGAATTTAGAAGGATGAGAGGGGATCTTATCGAAACGTATAAGATTATTAAGGGGTTGGACACGTTAAAGGCAGGAAACATGTTCCCAATGTTGGGGGAGTCCAGAACCAGGGGCCACAGTTTAAGAATAATGGGTAGGCCATTTAGAACGGAGATGAAGAAAAACGTTTTCAGTCAGAGAGTTGTGAATCTGTGGAATTCTCTGCCTCAGAAGGCAGTGGAGGCCATTTCTCTGAATGCATTCAAGAGAGAGCTAGATAGAGCTCTTAAGGATAGCGGAGTCAGGGGGTACGGGGAGAAGGCAGGAACGGGGTACTGATTGAGAATGATCAGCCATGATCACATTGAATGGCGGTGCTGTCTCGAAGGGCCGAATGGCCTAATTCTGCACCTATTGTCTATTGTCTATTGCCTATTGACAGCACCCGTGGTCAGGGTCGAACTCTGGCGCTGTGAGGCAGCGACTCCACCCACGTTTCTACATTCTTGCTTCACAAAGCTCGGTGATTACCTCCAGCCTCCTTTCCCCAGTTGAGCATCCACTGTAGCCTGCAGTCACAAGACCACGGGTTGTCGTGCAGGTAGATGCTGTCCAGCTGCAGCAGCTGACTGAGCATTTTCTCGGGCAGCGTGTGGATGGAGTTATCGGCCAGGAAGAGGTGCTTTATTGACGAGAACTTGAAATGCTGCAGGAACGAGAAGGTGACAAAGGTGTTGGGGTGGACCTGTTGCAATTGGTTCCCTTCCAGGTGCACGAGGGCCAGGGACGTCATGCCGTAGAATGCGCCGGGCTGAATGAATTCTATCTTGTTGTGGTCCAAGTGCAACCGTTGCAGATTCACCAGTCCCTGGAAAGTAGCTCCTGTTATGGCAGTCATTTTATTGTAGCTCATTTTCAGCGCCTGGAAGAGAAGGGGAAAAAAAAAATTACATTGACTGAAACGAGGCAATCCCAAAACGAACACTTAAATCAGTTCAAGATGCAGGAAAGTCTTCGTCCAAATTGCCACGGCTTTACATTAACAAGCAGCACACGCAGAGTATTCGCACACTGTTGAGGCGACTAGTCCTGTGTTTCCCACAGGGAATTGTTGGACTTTATTCAATTATCTTGGGAGGTTTGAGGAATTATGGGAGACGGAGGTCAGAAGGCCATATCATATATATACAGCCAGAAACAGGCCTTTTCGGCCCTCCAAGTCCGTGCCGCCCAGCGATCCCCGCACATTAACACTATCCTACACCCACTAGGGACAATTTTTACATTTACCCAGCCAATTAACCTACATACCTGTACGTCTTTGGAGTGTGGGAGGAAACCGAAGATCTCGGAGAAAACCCACGCAGTTCACGGGGAGAACGTACAAACTCCTTACAGTGCAGCACCCGTAGTCAGGATCGAACCTGAGTCTCCGACGCTGCATTCGCTGTAAAGCAGCAACTCTACCGCTGCGCTACCGTGCCGCGCTATCGGAGTAGAATTAGGCCATTCGGCCCATAATAATAATAATAATAATAATAATAATAATAAGAATGCATTACATTTATATAGCGCTTTTCTAAACACTCAAAGGCGCTTTACAGGGTTTACTAAAACATAGATTTATTTTTGATTTTTTAAAAAAATAGATAAATAAGTAAATGAACAGAAAAGGAAAAATAAGGTGAGGTGACGGTCAGTGGTTGAAGGCAGTGCTGAACAGGTGAGACTTCAGTGATGTTTTGAATGTGGTGAGTGAGGAGGAGTCTCTGATGGTCTGAGGTAGTGAGTTCCAGAGTGTGGGAGCAGCGATGGAGAAAGCCCTGTCCCCCCCATCAAGTCTACTCTGCCCTTCAATCTGGCTGATCCATCTCTCCCTTCCTAACTCCCTCCATTCCTCCTGTCTTCTCCCTATAAGCTCTAATACCTGGGCTAATCGAGAAAGGAGGAAAAATGGACAGAGAACTGGAACTGGAGCCAATGGTTTATTTACTTTGGAGAGAAGGAATGGGTGACGTTTCGGGTCAAGACCCTTCTTCAGGCCCGACCAGAAACGTCACCCATTTCCTTCCCTCCAGAAATACTGCATGTCCCGCTGAGTTACTCCAGCTTTTCTTCTATCTTCGGCGTAAGTTCATAGGTTCAGGAGTGGCAGGAGCAGAGACTAGGCCATTCGGCCCATCAGGTCTACTCCGCCACTCAATCATGGCTGATCTATCTCTCCCACCCTAACCCCATTATCCTGCCTTCTCCCCATAACCCCCTGACACCCGTACCAGGGTGGCACGGTGGCGCAGAGGTAGAGTTGCTGCCTTACAGCGAATGCAACGTCTGAAACTCAGGTTCGATCCTGACTACGGGCGCCGTCTGTACGGAGTTTGTATGTTCTCCCCGTGACCGCGTGGGTTTTCTCCGAGATCTTCGGTTTCCTCCCACACTCCGAAGACGTACAGCTATGTAGGTTAATTGGCTGGGAAAATGTAAAAAATATCCCTAGTGGGTGTAGGATAGTGTTAGTGTGCGGGGATCGCTGGGCGGCGCGGACCCGGTGGGCCGAAGGGCCTGTTTCCACGCTGTATATCTAAATCTAAAAAAAATCTAAAAAATCAGTCAAGAATCTCTGGCTTAAAAATATCCATTGACGTGGCCTCCACAACCTTCTGCGGCAATGAATCCCACAGATTCACCCCCCTCATATTAAAGAAATTCCTCCTCATCTCTTTCCTAAAGGGACATCCTTTAATTCTGAGGCTATGACCTCTGGTCCTAGACTCTCCAACTCGTGGGAACATCCTCTCCTCATCCACTCTATCCAGGTGTCTGGATATCAGGAGGCAGATGTGAACCAGCACCTCTACAATTCCTTTCAACGCAGTTCTTTAATTATTATTGTCACGTGCACCGAGATATAGCAAAAGGCTTTTTTTTGTATCGTGCTATCCAGTCAGTGAAAAGGTTACACATGATTATAATCAAGCTGTCCGCCGCGCACAGAAATAAAGATTTAAAAGAGTGGAGCGACTGTAGTGAATGATTGCAGATCCACTTCTGGGACCAGCTGCGTAGTGTGTCGCCTGGCTTTGGTTCCATCTTGGATCTGTGCAACCTTATGCATGTAGAAGAACAGAGTCATAGAGCGATACGGCGTGGAAACAGGCCCCTCACCCCCAACATGTTCCCAATGTTGGGGGAGTCCAGAACAAGGGGCCACAGTTTAAGAATAAGGGGTAGGCCATTTAGAACTGAGATGAGGAAAACCTTTTTCAGTCAGAGAGTTGTGAATCTGTGGAATTCTCTCCCTCAGAAGGCAATGGAGGCCAATTCTCTGAATGCATTCAAGAGAGAGCTAGACAGAGCTCTTAAGGATAGCGGAGTCAGGGAGTATGGGGAGAAGGCAGGGACGGGGTACTGATTGAGAATGATCAGCCATGATCACATTGAATGGCAGTGCTGGATCGAAGGGCCGAATGGCCTCCTCCCGCACCTATTGTCTATTGTCTATTGCCCACACCAGCCGACATGTCCCATTTATACTAGTCCCACCTGCCTGCGTTTGGCCCAGATCCCTCCAACTCTTGTGCCTCTCTAATTGTTCCTTAACCGTTGGGATAATCCCAGCCTCAACTACCTCCTCTGGCAGCTCGTTCCATTTACCCAGGATGAGAGGGGATCTTATCGAAACATATAAGATTATTAAGGGGTTGGACACGTTAGAGGCAGGAAACATGTTCAGCCATGATCACATTGAATGGTGGTGCTGGCTCGAAGGGCCGAATGGCCTACTCCTGCACCTATTGCCTATTGTCTATTGTCTATTGTAACTCAGCGGGCCAGTCAGAAAAAGGATAGGTGACGTTTCGGGTCGAGACCTTTTTGTCTGTAGAACGGTCCTGACCCGAAACGTCACCTATCCTGCCTCTCCAGAGATGCTGCTTGACTCACAGAGTTACTCCAGCACTTTATGTGCCTCTTTGGTATAAACCAGCATCTGCAGTTCTTTGGCGGTTTGTTCCATACACGCACCACCCTCTGAGTGAAAAGGTTTCCCCTCAGGTTCCCACTAAATACTTCCCCTCTCACCTTAATAGACAATAGACAATAGACAATAGACAATAGGTGCAGGAGTAGGCCATTCAGCCCTTCGAGCCAGCACCGCCATTCAATGCGATCATGGCTGATCACTCTCAATCAGTACCCCGTTCCTGCCTTCTCCCCATACCCCCTCACTCCGCTATCCTTAAGAGCTCTATCCAGCTCTCTCTTGAAAGCATCCAACGAACTGGCCTCCACTGCCTTCTGAGGCAGAGAATTCCACACCTTCACCACTCTCTGACTGAAAAGGTTCTTCCTCATCTCCGTTCTAAATGGTTAAGCCTGCAGTTGGGAAGAATGGAGCACTTGGATCAGAAAATTATCCAAAATTGCATCCAACAAACTTGATAATTTATTCACAGTAACGTGATGTGAGTCGTGCGTTATAGTTCAGACAAGGGCATGTTTCCACGCTTTATGTCTCTATGATTATAACGTTATTAGTAAAAGTAAGCATGAAATGAAGGTAAACCTCCCTTCCATTGACTCCATTTTTACCTCACGCAGCCTCGGCAAGGCCAGCAGGACCAGTCGCACCCTGGCCACTCCCTCTTCTCCCCTCTCTCACCAGGCAAAGGGTATAGAAGTGTGAAAATGCACACATCCAGATTCGGGGACAATTTCTTCCCAACTGTTATCAGGCAACTGAATCAACTGTCGTATGTTGAAAGGCTGGAGCGATTGGGCTTGTATACACTGGAATTTAGAAGGATGAGGGGGGATCTTATTGAAACATATAAGATAATTAGGGGATTGGACACATTAGAGGCAGGAAACATGTTCCCAATGTTGGGGGAATCCAGAACAAGGGGCCACAGTTTAAGAATAAGGGGTAGGCCATTTAGAACGGAGATGAGGAAGAACTTTTTCAGTCAGAGGGTGGTGAAGGTTTGGAATTCTCTGCCTCAGAAGGCAGTGGAGGCCAGTTCGTTGGATGCTTTCAAGAGAGAGCTGGATAGAGCTCTTAAGGATAGCGGAGTGAGGGGGTATGGGGAGAAGGCAGGAACGGGGTACTGATTGAGAGTGATCAGCCATGATCGCATTGAATGGCGGTGCTGGCTCGAAGGGCTGAATGGCCTACTCCTGCACCTATTGTCTATTGTCTATTGTCTATCCTACCACAACCAGAGAGCAATGCTGATCTGCTGTCTACCTCATTGGTGACCCTCAGACTATTCTTGATCGGACTTTACTGGCTTTACCTCGCACTAAACGTTATTCCCTTATGCATCTGTACACTGTAAATGGCTCGATTGTAATCATGTATTGTCTTTCCGCTGACTGGTTAGCACGGAACAAAAGCTTTTCACTGTACCTCGCTCGGTACATGTGACAATGAACTAAACTGTAAAAGAAATGTAATAGTTACAAGGCTACCGAGGGAACTATCTACTAAAGTAAGGAATTGGATATCTTTATCTTTAAATTATTTTTTCGTGGCAGTTATTGAATTAGTCACCAATGGGATTCCTCCTCTGCCAAACTTGAATGAAGGAGTTCTGGGCCACTATAGACAATAGACAATAGACAATAGGTGCAGGAGTAGGCCATTCAGCCCTTCGAGCCAGCACCGCCATTCAATGTGATCATGGCTGATCATTCTCAATCAGTACCCCGTTCCTGCCTTCTCCCCATACCCCCTGACTCCACTATCCTTAAGAGCTCTATCCAGCTCTCTCTTGAATGCATTCAGAGAATTGGCCTCCACTGCCTTCTGAGTCAGAGAATTCCACAGATTCACAACTCTCTGACTGAAAAAGTTTTTCCTCATCTCAGTTCTAAATGGCCTACCCCTTATTCTTAAACTGTGGCCCCTTGTTCTGGACTCCCCCAACATTGGGAACATGTTTCCTGCCTCTAACGTGTCCAACCCCTTAATAATCTTATACGTTTTGATAAGATCCCCTCTCATTCTTCTAAATGTAATCGTATGTATGTAAAATGTAAGAAATAATATATGGGTCGCCCAAAAAAAAACAGGGAGGGAGGGTGGCGCAGCGGTAGAGTTGCTGCCTCACAGCGCCAAAACCCGGGTTCCATCCCGATAGTGGATGCTGTCAGTACAGAGTTTGCACCTTTTTCCTCGTGACCATAGAAACACAGAAACGTAGACAATAGGTGCAGGAGGAGGCTATTTGGCCCTTCGAGCCAGCACCACCATTCATTGTGATCATTGCTGATCATCCACAATCAGTAACCCGTGCCTGCCTTCTCCCCATATCATAGAAACATAGAAAACATAGACAATAGGTGCAGGAGTAGGCCATTCGGCCCTTCGAGCCTGCACCGCCATTCAATATGATCATGTCTGATCATCCAACTCAGTATCCCGTACCTGCCTTCTCTCCATACCCCCTGATCCCTTTAGCCACAAGGGCCACATCTAACTCCCTCTTAAATATAGCCAATGAACTGGCCTCAACTAAATTTACCTTCTGTGGCAGAGAATTCCACAGATTCACCACTCTCTGTGTGAAAAAAAACGTTCTCATCTCGGTCCTAAATGACTTCCCCCTTATCCTTATCCCTTGAATCCGCTAGCCCCTAGAGCTCTATCTAACTCTCTTTTAAATTCACCCGGTGAATTGGCCTCCACTGCCCTCCGTGGTAGAGAATTCCACAAATTCCACCCAGCAAGTGACCGTGTGGGTTTTCTCCAGATGCTGCAGTTTACTCCCCACACTCCAAAGACGTAAAGGTTTGTGGGTTAATTGGCTTCTGTAAATTGTAATTTAGCCCTGGTGTGTAGGATAGTGCTAGTGTTGGCATGGAGTGAAGGGCCTGTTTCCGCGCTGTTTCTCTAAAGTCTAAAGTCTAATGTTCGTAAGTCAAGATGTTCTGTCAACTTTACCCAGTCTCTTAAAGTGGTTGACGTAACCACCCGTTTGCAGAGGCCTAGCAAGTCATTCCAGTGTCAGAAAAGGTTTTATCACCATTTCGCAAGAGAAATAATGAGCAAGCTTTGATGATTTGTGGCTTAATATTTTTTTTAATATTTCAAACTGACAGCTTGATAGAGTGGATGTGGAGAGAATGTTCTCACCAGTGGGAGAGTCTAGGACCAGAGGTCACAGCCTCAGAATTAAAGGACGTTCCTTTGGGAAGGAGATGAGGGAGGAATTTCTTTCGTCAGTGGGTGATGAATTTGTGGAATTCATTGCCACAGAAGACTGTGGAGGCCAAGTCAGTTGATATTTTTAAGGCAGAGATAGATAGATTCTTGATTAGTATGGGTGTCAGAGGTTATGGGGAGAAGGCAGGAGAATGGGGTTACGAGGTAGAGATAAATCAGCCATGATTGAATGGCTGAGTAGACAACGGCCTAATTCTGCTCCTATCACTGATGAACTTAAGAGCTAAACTTAACTTGAAGAAGGACATGAAGGTCCTGGAAAGGGAACAGTAAAAGATGCCATAGAGGGAGTAAAGAGAAGGTTCACCAGATTGATTCCTGGGATGGCAGGACTTTCATATGAAGAAAGACTTGATAGACTCGGCTTGTACTCGCTGGGATTTAGAAGTTTGAGGGGGGATCTTATAGAAACTTACAAAATTCTTAAGGGGTTGGACAGGCTAGATGCAGGAAGATTGTTCCCTATGATGGGGAAGTCCAGAACAAGGGGTCACAGTTTAAGGATAAGGGGGAAGTCTTTTAAGACCGAGATGAGAACGTTTTTTTTCACACAGAGAGTGGTGAGTCTGTGGAATTCTCTGCCACAGAAGGTAGTTGAGGCCAGTTCATTGGCTATATTTAAGATGGAATTAGATGTGGCCCTTGTGGCTAAAGGGATCAGGGGGTATGGAGAGAAGGCAGGTACGGGATACTGAGTTGGATGATCAGCCATGATCACATTGAATGGCGGTGCAGGCTCGAAGGGCCGAATGGCCTACTCCTGCACCTATTTTCTATGTTTCTATGTTTCTATGACTAAATTGGTTAGAAGACTGAACAATTTTAGTCTCAGGGTTAAATCAAAGAAGCTAGGGTTGTTTACTTTGGAGCACAGACGTTTGAAAGGAGATTTGATGGAGGTGAATAAAATCGTTAAATAGAGGTAATCGGTGCCCTTTAGCTATGAGCAGGATAAACTGATTTAACATTCTGCACAGAAGATACAGGAAGAATATGAGTAAAAACCTTTTCAGTTTAGTTTAGTTTAGTTTAGTTTATTGCCACGTGTACCGAGGTACAGAGAAAAGCTTTTGTTGCGTGCTAACCAGTCAGTGGAAAAACTATATATGATGTTTTCAAGAGAGAGTTAGATTTAGCTCTTAGGGCTAACGGAATGAAGGGATATGGGGGAAAAGCAGGAACGGGGCACTGATTTTAGATGATCAGCCATGGTCATATTGAATGGCGGCGCTGGCTCGAAGGGCCGAATGGCCTACTCCTGCACCTATTTTCTATGTTTCTATACATGATTACAATTGAGCCATCCACTGTGTACAGAACCATGATAGGGGGAATAACAGTTCGTGCCTGATAAAGTCCGGTAAAGTCCAATTGCAAATTGTCCCTAGTGAGTAGGATAGTGTTAGTGTGCGGGGTGATCGCTGGTCGGCATGGACTTGGTAGGCCAAAGGGTCTGTATCTGCGCTGTGTCTCTAAAGTCTCTTAAGTCTAAAATCTGGTCAATAATCAGTCAACCTCCGCTTTAAAAATACCCAATGACTTGGCCTCCACAGGCGTCTGTGGCAATGAATTCCACCGATACCACACCACCCTCTGACTAAAGAAATTCCCCTTCATCTCCTTTCTAAAGGTAAGTCGTTTTAGAAACATAGAAACATAGAAAATAGGTGCAGGAGTAGGCCATTCGGCCCTTCGAGCCTGCACCGCCATTCAATATGATCATGGCTGATCATCCAGCTCAGTAACCTGTACCTGCCTTCTCTCCATACCCCCTGATCCCTTTAGCCACAAAGGCCACATCTAACTCCCTCTTAAATATAGCCAATGAACTGGCCTCAACTATCTTCTGTGGCAGAGAATTCCACAGACTCACCACTTTCTGTGTGAAGAAATGTTTTCTAATCTCGGTCCTAAAAGACTTCCCCCTTATCCTTAAGCTGTGACCCCTGGTTCTGGACTCCCCCAACATCGGGAACAATCTTCCCGCATCTAGCCTCTCCAACCCCTTAAGAATTTTATATGTTTCTATAAGATCCCCCCTCAGTCTTCTAAATTCCAGCGAGTACAAGCCTAGTCTATCCAGTCTTTCTTCATATGAAAGTCCCGCCATCCCAGGGATCAATCTGGTGAACCTTCTCTGTACTCCCTCTAAGGCAAGAAAGTCTTTCCTCAGATTAGGAGACCAAAACTGCACACAATACTCCAGGTGCGGTCTCACCAATGCCCTGTACAACTGCAGTAGAACCTCCCTGCTCCTAAACTCAAATCCTCTTGCTATGAATGCCAACATACCATCATCCACTTTCTCCAACATACCATTCGCTTTCTATTGTGAGGCTGTTCCCACTGGTCCTAGACTCTCCCACTGGTGGAAAAAATCCTCTCCATGTTCACCCTATCCGGGCCTTTCACCGTTCGGTAAGTTTCAACGAGGTCTCCCCTCACCCGTCTAAACTCCAGCGAGTACAGGCCCAGTGCCGTCAAAAGCTCATCGTTATACCTTGCATTCATTCTTTTGCAAAAGAAAACATAAATGCAGTTTTAAACAGCTTATACGATATGAAGAATGTACCAAGAACCAGGCACTACCTGCAGTGAACTCAGGTTTTTGAAGACTTTATCTGGAAGATTTTGGATGTCATTGCCGTGAAGCATCAATAGTTCCAGTCGCTGCAGACCTTCGAAGAATTCCTTACGCACACTCTGTATGTTGTTGAAGCTGCACAACACAGAAGAATATCACTCCCATGATCCACTTAGAAGAGCCGACTAATGCAGTGCTTTACAGGGGTAGGAGGGAGAGATAGATCATCCCACGATTGAATGGCGGAGTAGACTTGATGGGCCGAATGGCCTAATTCTACTCCTATTCCTTATGAGCTTTATGGAAGTCAAAGATCTCACTCTCTCTTCTTTTGGTTTAGTTTAGTTTGGAGATACAGCGCGGAAACGGGCCCTTCGGCCCATCGAGTCCGCGCTGACCGGCGATCCCCGCACACTGGCACTATTCTACACACATTAGGGACAATTGACATTTGTTGTCCATAAGTTGAAAACTGTAACGTCCAGGTTCAGGGGCAGCTTCTTCCCTACAACCAGCAGGCTATTAAACACCACCACCTCCAAATAAGCTCACAAGCGGGGCCTGTGGACTTTAACATCGTGAAGCCCGTGGTCTCTGGTAAGTAGAGGCCGACTCGGGAGCTCCATGCCGCGGAGAGAGTTTAAACCGTCCCGACGCGGGGAGTTTCGATCATCCCGGCGCGAAGGCTCGGACCGTCGGCAGCGGCGACTGCGGACGGTTCCACAGCCCCGACCGCGGGTGAACAAAGAGGAAGATGGTTGAACTTTATTACCTTCCATCACAGTGAGGAATGTGGAATCTGCTGTGGTGGATGTTTAATGTTAAATTTGACTTTATGTGGCTGTGCGTCTTGTTGCTTTTCACATAGTGTGACTGTATGGTAACTCATATTTCACAGTACCTTAATTAGTACATGTGACAATAAATTGATCTTGAATCTTGAATAGACAATAGGCAATAGGTGCAGGAGTAGGCCATTCGGCCCTTCGAGCCAGCACCGCCATTCAACGTGATCATGGCTGATCATTCTCAATCAGTATCCCGTTCCTGCCTTCTCCCCATACCCCCTGACTCCGCTATCCTTAAGAGCTCTATCTAGCTCTCTCTTGAAAGCATTCAGAAAATTGGCCTCCACTGCCTTCTGAGGCAGAGAATTCCACAAATTTACAACTCTCTGACTGAAAAGGTTTTTCCTCATCCCCGTTCTAAATGGCCTACCCCTTATTCTTAAACTGTGGCCCCTGGTTCTGGACTCCCCCAACATTGGAAACATGTTTCCTGCCTCTAACGTGTCCAGTCCCTTAATAATCTTATATGTTTCAATAAGATCTCCTCTCATCCTTCTAAATTCCAGTGTATACAAGCCTAGTCGCTCCAGTCTTTCAACATACGATAATTCCACCATTCCGGGAATTAACCTAGTGAACCTACGCTGCACGCCCTCAATAGAAAGAATGTCCTTCCTCAAATGTGGAGACCAAAACTGCACACAGTACTCCAGGTGCGGTCTCACTAGGGCCCTGTACAACTGCAGAAGGACCTGTTTGCTCCTATACTCAACTCCTCTTGTTATGAAGGCCAACCTTCCATTGGCTTTCTTCACTGCCTGCTGTACCTGCATGCTTCCTTTCAGTGACTGATGCACTAGGACACCCAGATCTCTTTGTACGTCCCCTTTTCCTAACTTGACACCATTCAGATAATAATCTGCCTTCCTATTCTTACCACCAAAGTGGATAACCTCACATTTATCCACATTAAACTGCATCTGCCCACTCACACAGACTGTCCAAGTCACCCTGCAACCTCATAGCATCGTCCTCACAATTCACACTGCCACCCAGCTTTGTGTCATCTGCAAATTTGCTAATGGTACTTTTAATCCCTTCATCCAAGTCATTAATGTATATTGTAAATAGCTGCGGTCCCAGCACCGTGCCTTGCGGTACCCCACTAGTCACTGCCTGCCATTCTGAAAGGGACCCATTTATCCCCACTCGTTGCTTCCTGTCTGCCAACCAATTTTCTATCCATGTCAGTACCCTACCCCCAATACCATGTGCTCTAATTTTGCCCACTAATCTCCTATGTGGGACCTTGTCGAAGGCTTTCTGAAAGTCAAGGTACACTACATCCACCGGCTCTCCCCTGTCCATTTTCCTAGTTACATCCTCAAAACATTCCAGAAGATTAGTCAAGCACGATTTCCCCTTCGTAAATCCATGCTGACTCGGAACGATCTTGAACTATAAACAACAAAAAAGGTTCTTATATATATATATATATACAGAACCTTTCTTGTTGTTTGTTGTTCAGAGCTTATTTGGAGGTTGATTACAGTCTATACAGAACGGTTTTTGTTGTTTATTGTAGGTTTTACAGAGTATTATGTTTATACATCTATTGATCTGCTGTAAATAATAATTTAATTGCTCTGTTTCGGGACATATGACAATAAACACTTTTGACATTTTTGACTTCGTGCATTGACCTGCTGCTATTCCTTTCATGATCTTATATACTTTGGCCTGCAGAATTAAAAAATACATGTTGCTTAGTAGATACTCCAGCTATGGAGTAAGCATGCCTTGTGGATTTAAGAAATCACGCTGATGATGGAACCAAGTGCTCACCCAAAATTGATCCTCTCCACCATCTTTGGTATTCCTGATGGCACAGCTGTCAGAGATCGAAAGGTGCAGTGGACTTCAGTGGAGAAGTAACAGGCGCAGGGTTGTGGACAAGAGAGGGTGAGGCTTGGATATCTCAGGGACAACATCAGTACCATGGGGAGAGTTACCACAGGGACCATGTGGAATGACGCCTCAAACATCTTTGCCCTTCCTTTGGTGCGGAGGGCAGAACGAGGTACGGCGTTGGATGTTGTAAGCTCCTCGAGCGGAGGACACTCTACCAAGCTTTCCTCCGGAAATTTATCTGTGTTGTGGGTGTTGTAACTCTGGCAAACGACGAGCGCTTCGACAAGACGGATGCTTTTCAAAAGTGTTACATACAATTCCGGCTCATTCTGTTGAGAGAGAAAGAAGAAACCATTTATCCACTGATCAACAAGTAGTATAAGAAGATTAACTGCAGATGCTGGTACAAATCGAAGGTACTTATTCACAAAATGCTGGAGTAACTCAGCAGGTCAGGCAGCATCTCGGGAGAGAAGGAATGGGTGACCTTTCGGGTCGAGACCCTTCTTCAGACTGATGAAGGGTCTCGACCCGAAACGTCACCCATTCCTTCTCTCCCGAGATGCTGCCTGACCTGCTGAGTTACCCCAGCATTTTGTGAATAAAATCCACTGATCAACGCTCAATGTTCTTCCACATCAAAAGCTCTCATAAGCACTGAAATAAGCACTGGAAATTACTAGACCAAGTGGACCCGTTGGGCCCAAACCACTCCTGCATTGGGGCAGCACCCTCCCCTCCCCCAGTCCCCCCTCCCCCATCTCCCCCCTTGCTCCCAACCCCTTCCCTCCCCCTCCCCCTCCCTCCACCCCCCTCCCCCTCCCATCCCCTCCCCTTCCCCTCCTCCCCTTCTCCCCCTCACTCCATCCCCCTCAACCTCCCTTATCCTCCCTCCTCCCCCTTCCCCCCTTCCCTCCCCCCTCCCTCCCTCGAAGATAGATTTAAACTTTAAAATGTGAATAACTTAAAAAATATAACACCGATTTCAATGAAACGTCTTCCATTAGCACCAAAGGGAGGACGGTGAGTAAGGTGGGCCTAGAATTGTCGCGCTGTCGTGTACCGTTTTAGCATTGGTTCAGGAACAAACAGACAAACAAACGAACGAGAGTTTTAGTTTGTAGATGATTTCATTACTTAAGATTTTTAAAAATTTTAGTTTTAGAGATGGAGCGTGGAAACAAGCCCTTCGGCCCACCGAGTGCGTGCTGACCAGCGATCACCTGTACACTAATTCTATCCTACACACGAATGACAATTTACAGGGCAATTTACAATCGACCTACAAAGCAGCACGTCTTCAGAATGTGGGAGGAAACCGGAGCACCCGGAGAAAACCCACGCGGTCGCAGGGAAGTATGTGCAAACTCTGTACAGACAGCACCCGCGGTCAGGATCAAAACTGGTTCTATGGCGCTGTAAGGCAGCAACGCTATAGACAGTAGACAATAGGTGCAGGAGGAGGCCATTCGGCCCTTCGAGCCAGCACCGCCATTCAATGTGATCATGGCTGATCATTCACAATCAGTACCCCGTTCCTGCCTTCTCCCCAAACCCCCTAACTCCGCTATCCTTAAGAGCTCTATCTAGCCATAGTAGTGGGTGACTCCATTGTCCGAGGTACGGACAGTAGATTCTGTGGCGACAGCCGGGACTCGAGGATGGTCTGTTGCCTCCCTGGTGCCAGGGTTCAAGACATCACGGGGCGGCTTCAGAACATCCTAGCGAGGGAAGGCGATCAACCGGAAGTAGTTGTGCACGTGGGCACGAACGATGTCGGGAGGAAGAGGAAGGAGATACTGCGACGTGAGTTTAGAGAGTTAGGAAGAAGACTGAAAAGTAGGACGTCAAAGGTGGTTGTCTCTGGACTGCTACCTGTACCTCGTGCTGGTGAGGGCAGGCTTAGAGAGATCGGGGATATGAATGTATGGCTGAGGGGCTGGTGCAGGGAGCAGGGATTTAGATTTCTAGACCACTGGGATCTCTTCTGGGGTAGGGGTGACCTGTACAAAAGGGACGGGTTGCACCTTAACAGCAGGGGGACCAACATTCTGGCAGGCAGGTTTGCTAGTGCTACACGTGTGGGTTTAAACTAAGTGGTGGGGGGGAGGGGTTGACAAATTGGGAATATGAAGATGGAGTTAAAGGGGAAGCGAATACAGGAGAAATTGCAAAGGACTCTTGAATGAATGGGTAGGGAAGTTCTAGAAGGGATAAGAGAGTAAGGTCAGGGCCAATTGCTGTGATCTTGCCTTGCTAGTACAACTTTCACCATGGCAATCCGTTGTCTCTCTCTTTTTTACCTTCTCATTATCTCTGTTTCATTGTTTTACTCTCTGACCTCCTTCTCTCTTTTCTCTCTTGCTTGTTTTGATTGAAGGTGCCATGATAGCCACTAACGTCGGTTCATTTTAGTTTAGTTCAGGGTTACAGCGTGGAAACAGGCCCTTCGGCCCACCGAACTGACCAGCGATCCCTGAGCACAAAACACTGTCCTGCACACACTAGGGACACTTTATACATTTATACCAAGTCAATTAACCTATAAACCTCCACGTCTTTGGAGTGTGGGAGGAAACCGGAGCACCCGGAGAAATCCCACGCAGGTCACGGGGAGAACGAACAAACTCTGTACCGACAGAACCCGTAGTCGGGGTCAAACCCAGGTCTCTGGCGTTGTAAGCGCTGTAAGGCAGCAACTCCACCACTGCGCCACCGTGCTGCCCACACTGTGCCATTGCTGCCTGCTTGTACATATGACAGCTTGTGGCATGTTTGGGATGTGGTTTGGCCTCAGCAGCAGAATGTTATACTGCATGTTACATGGAATAATGGCTAACCTAGCAGTACGAGCAATACTGTAGGATACACAGGAGAATTGTGTGCAGTCTGGAGTATTGCGTGACGTTGTGGTCTCCTAATTTGAGGAAGGACATCCTTGCGATTGAGGCAGTGCAGCGTAGGTTCACGTGATTAATCCCCGGGATGGCTGGGCCGTCATATGAGGAAAGATTGGAGAGGCTGGGCTTGTATTCACTGGAGATTAGAAGGATGAGAGGGGATCTTATAGAAACGTATAAAATTATAAAAGGACTGGACAAGCTAGATGCAAGAAAAATCTTCCCAATGTTGGGGGAGCCCAGAACCAGGGGCCACAGTCTAAGAATAAAGGGGAAGCCATTTAAAACTGAGATGAGAAAAAACTTTTTCACCCAGAGAGTTGTGAATTTGTGGAATTCTCTGCCACCGAAGGCAGTGGAGGCCAATTCACTGGATGAATTTAAAAGAGAGTTAGATAGAGCTCTAGGGGCTAGCGGAATCAAGGGATATGGGGAGAAGGCAGGCACGGGTTACTGATTGTGGATGATCAGCCATAATCACAATGAATGGTGGTGCTGGCTCGAAGGACCAAATGGCCTCCTCCTGCACCTATTTTAGACAATAGACAATACACAATAGGTGCAGGAGGAAGCCATTCGGCCCTTCGAGCCAGCACTGCCATTCAATGTGATCATGGCTGATCATTGTCAATCAGTACCCCGTTCCTGCCTTCTCCCCATACCCCCTGACTCCGCTCTCCTTAAGAGTTCTATCCAGCTCTCTCTTGAATTGGCCTCCACTGCCTTCTGAGGCAGAGAATTCCACAGATTCACAACTCTCTGACTGAAAAAGTTTTTCCTCATCTCAGTTCTAAATGGCCTACCCCTTATTCCTAAACTGTGGCCCCTTGTTCTGGACTCCCTCAACATTGGGAACATGTTTCCTGCCTCTAACATGTCCAACCCCTTAATAATCTTATACGTTTTCTTTGTTTCTATGTTTCTAATGAAGATGTTGGAACCCTGAGCAAAAAACCAAAGCGGTGGAAGAACTCAGGAGGCTCCCCGCGGAGGTTAAATGGACAGGTGCCAATTCAGGTTGAGACCGAGGCTCACATTGTCGACCTCCCCCGTGGTGAGCCCTGTCAACTGACCTCAGTCAGGCGAACGACAACAAACAGAGACAGCAGAAGGAGAAGCAGCTTCATAACTTCTGCCGCCTCAAACGCAAGAAGAAGAAGAAGGTTGAGACCCTTCCCAAGGTCGCAAGAAATTGCAGAGAATTGTGGACGCAGTCTAGACCATCATTCAAACCAACCTCCCTTCCATTGACTCCATCTACACTTCACGCTGCCTTAGCAAGACCAGCAGCATAATCAAGGATGGGTCTCACCCTGGGACACTTCCTCTTTGACCCGCTGCCATCGGGCAAGAGGTACAGCAGTGTGATAACGCATACCTCCAAGTCAAGTCAAGTCAATGTGCAGTGAAATGAAAGATTGCCCACAGTCCAACAACAAGAGCAATACAAAATAAGCAATAACACACACAATCAAACAAAATGAAACATCCATCACAGTGAGTCTCCTCCAGTCACCTCCTCACTGTGATGGAAGGCCAGATTCAGGAACAGTTCCTTCCCAGCTGTTATCAGGGAAATGTACCATCACCATCCTATCATCCACTAGAGAGCAGTTCTGAGCTACCATCTACCTTGTTGGAGACCTTCGGACTATCTTTAATCGGACTTTACCGGACTTTATCTTGGACTAAGCTTTATTCCCGTTATCCTGTAGATGTACACTGTGGACAGCTCGATTGTAACTATGTATAGTATTTCCACTGACTTGATAGCACGAAATGACAATTTCCACTGACTTGATAGTACCTCAGGGCACGTGACAGTAACCTAAACTGAACTAAACTAAACTAGACGGGAGAAAATTGGTACAAGTACATGAGGGGAAGGCGGGAGGCAAACACTACCCATTCCATTCACCTCTCTTAATCAGCTTTCTCACATCTAATTCAGCAGTCTAAAGAAGAGTCCAGACTCGAAACGTCATCTGTCCAATTCTAAAGGTGTCCCTTGATTAGGAGTTATGGGGTGAATGCAGGAGAATGGGGGTTGATTAGGGAAAGACAGATCAGCCGTGATTGAATGGCGGAGTAGACTGGGATGGGATTTTTTCTGCCCGGCGGGGGCTTCGATGTCGGGAGCCCCGACCGCCCCGACGTGCAGCGGCAGCGGCGGCGTCTTCGCCCGCCCCGGAACGCGGGGCTTGGGTCGGCCCGCTGTGGACCTTTCACCGTCCGGCGTGGCCTGGAACATGGTAACTACAACAGCCTGACCGCGGGAGAAGGCGGCAGGGGAAGAGAAAATACATTCTGGCCTTCCATCACAGTGAGGAGGTGACTGGAGGAGACTCACTGTGATGGATGTTTTTTTCTGGTTCATTTTGTTTGATTGTGTGTGTTATTGCTTATTTTTATTGCTCTTGTTGTTGGACTGTGGGTAATCTTTCATTTCACTGCACATTTATGTGTTTGTGACAAATAAATGACTTGACTTGACTTGACGAATGGCCTACCTCTGCTCCTAGAACCTATGAACCTACGAAGTAACTTTCTCAATACAGATCTGCAACATCTCAGGAACATAAATTAAAGTCTGCCCAAGATTCTGGCTGTGCAAGTCCAATAAAGAGAAGACATTTGGAAAAAAATCAGTTGCATGTGCAACGGAGAAGAATAGAAATCTGTTTGTGATTATTCAATAGTAATTTAGTAACGGGTCAGTTATTTTGGAATAATCGTAGTAATAATCCAATCAAAGTATTTGGATGCAGAAGTCTGAATTAAGATATTATTCATCAGTACCCAGGGCGTGTAATTGAGATTCTCAACAGTTCCAATGTCCTAATTTTTAAACTAACTTTCTCAGCGGAGTCTCTGCCAAATCCATTCAGGAAATATTACTCTCTGAAATAGTTTGCTACCTTATTACTACTTTGGCTCTGACACCACTAATGAAGGATGACAACCTCCAGGCCCTTTACTCTGATTTTTATCGGAAACTAGACCAAATGGACTTGTTGGGCGTAAACCTCTTCTGCATTGGTGCAACACCCTCTCCTCTCCCCCTCCCCCTCCCCTCCCCCTCCCTCCTCCCCACCCCCTCCCCACCCCCTCCCATTCCCCCTCCCCCCTCCCTCCTCCCCACCCCCTCCCCCTCCCCTCCCCTTCCCCCTCCCTCCCTCTCCCCCTCACCCCCCCTCCCCCTCCCCTCCCCTTCCCCCTCCCTCCCTCCCCCCCTCCCTCCATCCCCCTCCCCCTCACCCCCCCTCCCCTTCCCCTACCCCCCTTCCCCTCCCGCCCACTCCATCCCTAACCATAATTGTCCTCCCTCCCTCCTCCCACCCTTCCACCCCCCTCCCTCCCTCCCACCTCCCTCCCTAGGAGATAGATTTAAACTTTAAAATGAGAAAAACTTTCAAAATATAACACTGATTTCAATGAAACTTCTTCCATTAGCACCAAAGGGACGACGGTGAGTACGGTGGGCCTAAAATTGTCGCGCTATCGTGTACCGTTTTGGCTGTAGTTCAGGAACAAACAAACAAACAAACAAACGAGAGTTTTAGTACATAGATTTTCACTCTTCATTTCAAAGTAGTGCCATTTATTATTATCATATCATATCATATATATACAGCCCACCAAGCTTTTCGGCCCACCAAGTCCGTGCCGCCCAGCGATCCCCGCACATTAACACTATCCTACACCCACTAGGGACAATTTTTACATTTGCCAAGCCAATTAACCTACATACCTGTACGTCTTTGGAGTGTGGGAGGAAACCGAAGATCTCGGAGAAAACCCACGCAGGTCACGGGGAGAACGTACAAGCTCCTTACAGTGCAGCACCCGTAGCCAGGATCGAACCTGAGTCTCCGGCGCTGCATTCGCTGTAAAGCAGCAACTCTACCGATGCGCTACCGTGCCGCCCTTATTGGGAAATAGATATTGATGTAATGTTTGTGCGGCACAGTGGCGCAGCGGTAGATTTGCTGCCTTGCAGCGCCAGAGACCCGGGTTCGAGCCTGACCATGGGTGCTTGGCTGTACAGAGGTTGTACATTCTCCCCGTGAACGCATGGGTTTTCTCCAGTTTCCCCCCACACTCCAAGAGACGAACAGGCTTGTAGGCTAATTGGCTTGGTATAATTGTAAATTATCCCTTGTGTGTGTGTAGGACAGTGTTAGTGTGCGGGGATCGCTGGTCGGCGCGGACTCGGTGGGCCAAAGTGACTTGACTTGACTTGACGAATGGCCTACCTCTGCTCCTAGAACCTATGAACCTACGAAGTAACTTTCTCAATACAGATCTGCAACATCTCAGGAACATAAATTAAAGTCTGCCCAAGATTCTGGCTGTGCAAGTCCAATAAAGAAAAGACATTTGGAAAAAAATCAGTTGCATGTGCAACGGAGAAGAATAGAAATCTGTTTGTGATTATTCAATAGTAATTTAGTAACGGGTCAGTTATTTTGGAGTAATCGTAGTAATAATCCAATCAAAGTATTTGGATGCAGAAGTCTGAATTAAGATATTATTCATCAGTACCCAGGGCGTGTAATTGAGATTCTCAACAGTTCCAATGTCCGATGGCAGCGGGTCAGACAGCATCTCTAGAGAACACGGATAGGTGATTTTCAATTCAAATTTATAGACTTTAGAATTACAGCGTAGAAAGAGGCCCATCGGCCCATCGTGTCCACGTCGATCAACGAACACCCCTTACATTAGCTGTATCCTATGCACTAGGGTCAATACACTGACGACAATTAACCTACAAACCTGCACGTCTTTGGAACATGGGAGGAAACCGGAGCACCCGGAGAAAACCTGCGCTGTCACAGGGAGAAAGGTACACATTCCAAGTGGACAGCACCCGTAATCAGGATTGAACCTGGGTCTCTACGCTGTGAGGCAGCAACTCAACCACTGCGCCACTTTGCCGACCATGACGTTTTGGGTCGGGACCCTTCTACAGACACTATGTTTCAGTGTTGGGATATCTACATTTACCGATCTGTTGGCTTTGGCTGAGCGGCATGGTGAATTGGTTCAGTTTGCTAAAGCCCCTGTCCCACTCAGGCGATTGTTTAGGCGACTACAGGTGACTAGGCCGTCGCCACACGGTCGTTGGGGTGTCGCCTGTACGGCCGTGAGTCGTCTCCAAAGAGTCGTAGCGTCTTTCCGGTCGCCGCTGGATTTTGAAATGTTTAGGCAACTGTTGGTTTGACGCCAATGATGGTAGCTTGACGTCTCCTGACGTGGGTGCTGTGTTAGGTTGTCGCCGGTGCCGACTTTGGTGAATTCCATTGGCGACGGCCCACGTCAACCGGCGACAGGGTCGTAGCTTGTCGTAGCTTGTCGCTGGTAGACGTAGGTTGACTACGGTCTTCGTAGGTTGTCGTCTGCGTGGTCGTGGGTTGTCGTAGGTGCGATCGTAGGTGGACGTCCTACTCGCGACGATTGGGTCGCCGGTTGTCGGTAGCTTGCCGTAGCTTGACGTCGACTAGGTGGTAGGTTGATGTAGTTTCTTGTAGACATTGTCTTGGGGTCCAGTCGCCGGTTTTTCTGCCACCTGCTACGACTCTGACAGTCGTCGACAGTCGCCTAAAAAGTCACCTAAGTGGAACAGGCCTTTAAGGCCCATTATACGATACGATAAAACTTTATTCATCCCAGGAGGGAGATAGACAATAGACATTAGACAATAGGTGCAGGACGAGGCCATTCGGCACTTCGAGCCAGCACCGCCATTCAATGTGATCATGTCTGATCATTCCCAATCAGTACCCCGTTCCTGCCTTCTCCCCTTACCCCCTGACTCCGCTATCCTTAACAGCTCTATCTAGCTCTCTCTTGAATGCATTCAGAGAATTGGCCTCCACTGCCTTCTGAGGCAGAGAATTCCACAGATTCACAACTCTCTGACTGAAAAAGTTTTTCCTCATCTCAGTTCTACATGGCCTACCCCTTATTTTTAAACTGTGGCCCCTGGTTCTCGATTCTCCCAACATTGGGAACATGTTTCCTGCCTCTAACGTGTCCAACCCCTTAATAATTTTATACCTTTCGATAAGATCCCCTCTCATCCTTCTAAATTCCAGTGTATACAAGCCTAGTCGCTCCAGTCTTTCAACATACGACAGTCCCGCCATTCCGGGAATTAACCTAGTAAACCTACGCTGCACGCCCTCAATAACAAGAATATCCTTCCTCAAATTTGGAGACCAAAACTGCACACAGTGCTCCAGGTGCGGTCTCAGATTGGTCTGCCACAGCCATAAAACACAACAAGGTACGTGAAACGTGAAATTAAAGTGACGAGTGGAAAGTCCAGGGTTTGGAAGGGTGTGCCAAGATTGGGGAGGAGGAGGAGTCAGTCTACCCCATGACAGAAGGGGGAGGAGTTGTACAGTTTGATGGCCACAGGATCTCCTCTGGCGTTCTAATGTGGTAATGGAGGATAAGAGATTCGACCTGTGCAGAGAGCTGAATGTTTAAGAAGCATCTCAGCAAGTAAATAAAAGCATAGAATCATACAGTACGGAAACAGGCCCTTTGGCCCAACACGTCCCCTTGACAGGTGCCATTGTAACAAGATAATCAATGTTATTCGCCCGCCCCAGATCGTGGGGCTTGGGTCGGCCAATTAACCTACAAACCTGTACGTATTTGGAGTGTGGGAGGAAACTGAAGATCTCAGAGAAAAACCCAAGCAGGTCACGGTGAGAACGTCCAAACTCCGTACAGACAGCGCCCGTAGTCAGGATCGTACCCGGTTCTCTGACGCTGTAAGGCTGCAACTCCACCGATGCCCATTGATCTAGTCTTCATTCAGATACTAATTGTTGCATTTTCTAGTATTTATTTTTCTGTTTTTCGATACAGTACATCAACTATATCATTCCCTGCTCTCCGCTTTACAACGCTGTGTTACAAGCATTAGAAATGCATTGGATTCTATGGGAACAAAGCATGAGTAGTGCCAGTCTGCAGAAGGGTCTCGACCCAAAACTTCACCTATTCCTTTTCTCCTGAGATGTTGTCTGACCCGCTGAGCAACTCCAGCGTTTTGTTTCTACCCTCTGTGTAAACCAGCATCTGCAGTTCCTTCCTACACAATATATTTCACTCCGTTTTTTTCTTTCGCATTATCCAATGTACTTATGTATATAGTATGTAACGATAAGTGTAGGAAAGGCATGGAGGTGCAGCACTAGAGTTGCTGCCTTACAGTGAGAGAGAACCTCCCCCTCCCCCCACCCCACCGGGTTCGATCCCGTCTAGGGGTGCTTGCTTGTAAGGAGTTTGTACGTTCTCCCCATGACCTGCGTGGGTTTTCTCCGAGATCTCCGGTTTCCACCCACTCTCCAAAGACACGCAGGTTTGTAGGTTAATTGGCTTGGTATAAGTGTAAAATTGTGCCCAGTGTGGTGTAGGATGGTGTTAGTGTGCGGGGATCGCTGGTCGGCGCGGACCCGGTGGGCCGAAGGGCTTGTATCCGTGCTGTATCTCCAAACTAAACTAAACAAATAATGTTGCAACATTCTATTCTGCACTCTGGTTATCATAAGATCATAAGTAGAATTCGGCCCACTAAGTCTACTCCGCCATTCAATCATGGCTGATCTATCTCTCCCTCCCAACCCCATTCTCCTGCCTTCTCCCCGTAACCTCTGACACCCGTACTAATCAAGAATCTGTCTATCACTGCCTTAAAAGTATCCACTGACTTGGCCTCCACAGCCTTCTGTGGCAAAGAATTCCACAGATTCCACAGGAGGCTGGTTTGGGCCCTTCAACGACCAACATAATAGATGACGCTGGAGCCAAACACGACAAACGTAGCCAGGATATGGCACTGTCTCCATCAATCATTGGCAAAGGAACCATTTATGAAAAGCAGCTGTCCAACCCACCCGTCAAACTTGTTTAAACAACTTCGAAAAATCTCCGACTGATAGACACAAAGTGCTGAAGTAACTCAGCGGGTCAGGCAGCATCTCTGGAGAAAAGGAACTAGGTGATGTTTTGGGCCGGGACCCTTCCTCAGTGTAAGGAGAGTGTATCTTCGGCGATACAGCGCGGCAACAGGCCCTTCGACCGACCAGCGATCCCTGCACACTAACACTATCCTACACACACTAGAGAGAATTTACAATTATACCAAGCCAATTGCCCGACAAACCTGGACGTCTTTGGAGTGTGGGAGGAAACCGGAGCACCCTGAGAAAACCCACGCAGGTCACGGGGAGAACGTACAAACTCCGAACAGACAGCAGCAGTGGTCGTGATCGAACCTGGGTCTCTGGCGCTGCGAGGCTTCAACTCTACCACTGCGTCACCGAGCCGCCCTGTTCGTTGGTTGAAAACGACTTGGATGGGGGAGGGATGGAGAGAGAGGGAATGCCAGGGGTTACTTGAAGTTAGAGAAATCAATATTCATACCACTGGCCTGCAAGCTTCCCAAGTGAAATATGAGATGCTGTTCCTCCAAATTGAGTTTCGCCTCACTGTGACAAGTGAGACCTAGGACAGAAAGGTCAGTGTGGGAATGGGAAGGAGAATTAAAGTGTTTAGCAACTGGGAGATCAGGTAGGTCTAGGCGGACTGAGCGAAGGATCTGAGGGAGATTTATACCCAAAGATTGCTGGAAACGTTGAAAGGTTATGCATTTTGTCTTTCACAGGCACCCCTGACGAAAAATCCAGATGGGAGAGGAGTTTACTTTTAATGCAGTGTGTTGAATTGACATGGAATGCGTAGCCTGAAAGAGAGGGGGGAGCATATTGAGTAGCAACACTCAGGAAGAGGTTACCTTGAAAAGGAAACATTTGCAGAACAAAGAACGAGTGGGAAGTGTGGGACTAGCAGGCACGGGTACGATGGGGCGAATGGCCTTCTTCTGTTCTGTATGATTTTACAGGGTAGATATCTTCCATGGTTGCAGGTTCCACTGAATGAAGAATAGCAATGTTTAGTTTAGTTTCGTTTAGTTTAGAGATACAGCGCGGAAACAGGCCCTTTCGGACCACCGGGTCCGCGCCGACCAGCGATCCCCGCACAATAACATTAATCTACACCCACTAGGGACAATTTTTACATTTACCAAGCCAATTCACCTACAAACCTGCACGTCTTTGGAGTGTGGGAGGAAACCGAAGATCTTGGAAAAAACCCACGCAGGTCACGGGGAGAACGTACAAACTCCGCACAGACAGCACCCGTAGTCAGGATCGAACCCGGGTCTCCGGCGCTGCATTCGCTGTAAGGCAGCAACTCTGCTGCTGCACCACCATGCCACACATCGATAGGAAGGAAGAATGGAAAGGAAGAGCTTAGCGGGCTATGGG